>NC_060267.1:75668277-75709235 GCF_021613505.1 Equus quagga | reverse complement strand
GCCCCGCAAAGAAATCATCAAGAAGGCCCTCATAACTGAAAAACAAAAGAAAGGAGTTACAAAGCCCTGAGCAAGGAGATAAATAGGTGGGCAAAATCAGAAAATTGCAGCTCTGTATCAGAACATGTTAGTAAACAATAATAACATTAAGATAAAGGGAAGGAAAACATCAAAAATAAAGATAATCTCATCATTTGAACCACAAAGTCACAACACAAGGTGGAATAAGATGTGACAATAATGACTGAGATGGGGAAGAAGAAAGGGATGGAATTGGCTCAGTCTAAGAAAATAAGAGGCTATAAGAAAATAGACTATCTCATTTACAAGATTTTTTATACAAACCTCATGGTAACCACTAAATGACTAAATAGAATAGAAACACAAATGATAAATAAGGAGAAAACTAAGAAAACCATGATAGAAAACTACCTATCTGAACTGGTAGTCCAAAATACATGGGGCAAGAAATAAAGGAAATGCAGTAGAACCAGAAAATGAGTGATGAAATGGTAACATTAAGCCCTCATATATCAATAGTCCCTCTAATTGTAAATGGATTTAATTCTCCAATCAAAAAACACACAGTGGTCTCTGTGTCTCTGGTGGGATGTACTACAAAACAAGACCCAACTATATGCTGCCTCCAGGAAATACACCCTCAGTTCAAAAGACAAACACAGGCTCAGGGTGAAGGGATAGAAGGTGATGCTCGAAGCTAACAGCAAACGAAACGAAGCAGGTGTTGCCATACTTGTAGCAGACAAAGTAGCCTTCAGATAAAACAGATAAAGAGAGACAAAGAGGGGCAGAATATCACGATGAAAGGGGCACTCCAACGGGAAGACATAACACTTATAAATACTCATGCACCCAACACAGGAGTACCAAAGCACACAAATCAACTACTAACAAACCTAAAAGGAGATGCCAGCAAGACAATAACAGGAGGGGACATCCACACCCCACTTACATCAATGAATACATCATCCAGGCAGAGAATCAATAGTGGAATTAAATGAAAAACTAGAGAAGATGGACTTTATAGATATATATAGGACACTCCATTCAAAAACAGAAAAATACACATTCTTCTCAGGTGCACTTGGAACATTCTCAAGAATAGACCATATGTTGGGAAAGAAGGCAAGCCTCAATAAATTTAAGAAGATTGAAATAATATCAAGCATCTTTTTGGACCATAATGCTATGAAACTAGAAACCAACTATAAGAAAAAAGCTGGGAAAGGGACAAAGATGTGGAGACTAAACATCATGCTACTGATCAACCAATGGATCACTGAAGAAATTAAAGGAGAAATCCAAAAATACCTCGAGACAAATGAGAATGAAAACACACCATACTAACTCATATGGAATGTAGCAAAAGTGGTCCCTAGAGGGAATTCATAGCAATACAGGCCCACCTTAACAAACAAGAAAAATCTCAAATAAGTAATCTTAAACTACACCGAACAGAATTAGAAAAAGAAGAATAAACAAAGCATAAAGTCAGTAGGAAGGAAATCATAAGTAGAGCAGAAATAAATGAAATTGAAACAAAAAGACAGTAGAAAGGATCAATGAAACTAAGAGCTGATTCTTTGAGAAGATAAATAAAATTGATAAACCCTTAGCCAGACTCACTAGGAAAAAAAAGAGAAGGCTCAAATAAATAAAATTAGAAATGAAACAGGACTAATTCAACAGATACCACAGAAATACAAAAGATTACAAGAGAATATTATGAAAAACTATATGCCAACAAATTGGACAACCTAGAAGAAATGGATAAATTCTTACACTCTTACAACCTCCCAAAGCTGAATCAAGAAGAAATAGATAATCTGAATAGACCAATCACAAGGAGAGATTGAAACAGTCATCAAAAACATCCCACTAAACAAAAGTCCAGGACCAGATGGCTTCCCTGGTGTATTCTACCAAACATTCAAAGAGGACTTAATACCTATTCCAAAAAATTAGGGAGGACATAACACTTTCGAACATATTCTACAAAGCCAATATCATCCTGATACCAAAGCCTGACAAGGCCAATACAAGAAAGGAAAACTATAGGCCAATATCACTGATGAATGTAGATGCAAAAATTCTTAACAAAATATTGAAAACCTGAATACAGCAAAACATCAAAAAGATCATACACCTTGATCAACTGGGATTCATACTAGGGACACAGTTCAACATCTGCAAATCAATCAGTGTGATGCCCCACATTAACAAAATGAGGAATAAAAACCACACGACCATCTCAATAGATGCAGATTTGAGAATATCCAAGAGCCACTTATGATAAAAACGCTTAACAAAATGGGGATAGAAGGAAAGTACCTCAACATAATAAAGGCCATATATGGCAAACCCACAGCCAACATCATACTCAATGGGGAAAAACTGAAAGCCATCCCTCTGAGAACAGGAACAAGACAAGGGGGCCCACTCTCTCCACTCTTATTCACCCTAGCACTGGAGGTTTTGGCAAGAGCAATTAGGCAATAAAAAGGAGAAAAAGGAATCCAAATAGGAAATGAAAAAGTGAAACTCTCACTGTTTTAACATGACATGATCTTATATAGAGAAAACCCTAGACAATCTATCAGAAAACTTTTAGAAAAAATCAACAACTACAGTAAAGTTGTGGGGTACAAAATCAACTTACAAATATCAGTTGCATTTCCATACCCTAATAAGGAACTAACAGAAAGAGAATTCAAGAATACAATCCCATTCACAGTCATAACAAAAAGAAAAAAATATCTAGGAATAAATTTAACAAAGGAGGTAAAAAACCTATACAATGAAAATTATAAGACATTATTGAAAGAATGTGGTGATGACATAAAGAAATGGAAAGATATTCCATGGACGTGGATCAGAAGAATAAACATAGTTAAAACGTCCATACTACACAAAGCAATCTACAGATTCAATGCAATCCCAATCAGCATCCTAATGACTTTCTTCACGGAAATAGAACAAAGAATCCTAAAATTCATGTGGGGCAACAAAAGTCCCCGAATAGCTAAAGCGATACCGAGAAAAAAGATCGACGCTGGAGGCATCACAATCCCTGACTTTAAAATGTACTGCAAAGCTATAGTAGTCAAAACAGCATAGCACTGGTGCAAAGACAGACACACACATCAATGGAACAGAATTGAAATCCAAGAAATAAAACCATGCGTCTACAGACAGCCAATCTTCAACAAAGGGGCTAAGAACATACAATGGAGAAAAGATGGTCTCTTCAATAAATGGTCTTGGGATGCCAAATATATATCCGTCCAAATACATATATGTAATCCCTCTAAATATGGACATACATGCATATATATGTATGTATCTATATGTATGTATATTTATATATATGTCTTGGCAGCTACATGCAAAAGAATGAAAGTAGACCACTATCTTATGCCATACACAAAAACTAACTCAAAATGGATCAAAGACTTGAAGGTAAGACCTGAAGCCATAAAACTTCTGGAGGAAAATATAGGTAGTACACTTTGACATTGACCTTAAAAGGATCCTATTGAGTACCATGTCTTCTTGGACAAGGGAAATGAAAGAAAAAACAAACAAGTGGGACTTCGTCAGACTACGGAACTTCTGCAAGGCAAAGGAAACCAGGGTCAAAATAAAAAAGACAACCCACCAACTGGGAGAAAATAATTGCAAATCATGTATCTGACAAGGGGTTAATCTCCATTATGTATCAAGAACTCACACAACCAAACAACAAAAAAACAAAAAACCTAATCAAAACATGGGCAGAGGATATGAACAGACATTTCTCCAAAAAAGATATACAGATGGCCAATAGGCACATGAAAAGTTGCTCAACATCACTAATAATGAGAGAAATGCAAGTCAAAACTACTCTAAGATACCACCTTACACCTGTTAAAATGGCTATAATCACTAAGAGAAAAAAATAAATGTTGGAGAGATTGTGGAGAAGAGGGAACCCTCATACACAGGATGTATTAGTTTTTTTGTAGATCTCTTAGGATTTTGTATTGTGCAAATAAAAACTAGTTTTATTTCCTCCTTTCCAACTTGTATGCACTTAAAAAAATTTTATTCCTTGGTTATAATCACCAAGACAAAAAATAACAAATGTTGGAGAGGATGTGGAGAAAAGAGAACTCTCATACACTGCTGTTAGGAATGCAAACGTGTGCAGCCACTATTGAAAACAGTATGAAGATTTTTCAAAAAATTAAAACTAGAAATACCATATGACCCAGTTATCCCACTTCTGGGTATCTAGCCAAAGAATTTGAAATCAACAATTCAAAGAGACTTATGCACCCCTATGTTCTTTGCAGCATTGTTTTCTATAGTCAAAAAGTGGAAGCGACCCAAGTGCCCATCAACTTAAGAGTGGATAAAGCAGATGTGGTATATATATAGAATGGAATACAACTCAGCCATAAAAAAAGACAAAATTGTCCCATTCACAGTAACGTGGATGGACCTGGAGGGTATTATGTTAAGTGAAATAAGCCAGACAAAGACAAACACCAGATGATTTCACTCATTTGTGGCAGATAAAGTAACACATGGACCAAGAGAACAGCTTAGTGGTTACCAGAGTGTAAGGGGTTTGGGGGATGGGCAAAAGGGGTAAGGGGCACATTTATATGGTGACTGACAAATAAGAATATATGACTGAAATTTCACCATGTTATAAATTATGATGATCTCAATTTAAAAAAAACTTCCCTTCCTCTTCTTCAGTGGACTTAAGTTCAGACTGAGTTCTGGCCTCTCTCCCTTATTGCATAGCCTTGAATAAAATTTTCCTTGCCTGTTGAAAAAAAATATTTATTCTTGTCCTATCACACTGGCTAGTACCTCTAACACAACATTAAGTAGAAGTGAGAAGAGTGGACTTCATTACTTCTTTTTCATTCTTAGGGAGAAAGCATGCAGTTTTTGCCATAAAAGACCACGTTAGCTGTAAATTTTTTGTAGATGCCCCTATTTAATTTGAAAAAGTCCCATCATTCCTAGTTTCTGAGCTTGTTTTTGTTGTTATTGTTGTTGTTGATCATGAATGGGTACTGGATTCTGTCAAATGCTTTTTCTGTGTCTATAGAGATGAGCATATGGTCTTTCCTTTTTCTTCGGTTAATATGGTCAGTTTTATTTTCTGACTTTTTAACATTAATCCAATTTTACATTCCCAAGGTAAACTCTACTTGTTCATGATATGTTCTCATTTTTATATACTGCTGTGCAGCTCACTCCTCTCAAGCACTCTGGCTTGAATATTCTAAACTCCTTGACCTCCCTGCTGTCTGATCTCTTTCTCTTCAACTCAACTTAGTGAACCCCTGGGGTCTCCAAGATATTCTTCCCTGAGGAGTTATCCTGGAGACTTCCTCCAGGCTGCAAACTGGGGCAAGCACAGAGCTCACCTGATTTGTTTTTCTCATTTCTTAAATATGACAGTTCTGGCCTGTTATATAATGTCTGAAAACCATTGTTTCATATGTTTTGTCCAGTTTTCTAGGTGTATAAGGTAAGAGAGTAAATCTGGTCTCTTTTATTCCATCATGGATGGGAGTTGAATTCTCAACTCTATCCCCCCACATAGATTTTTTAAAAAAATGGAGTTGGCACATTTATTCTCAACTTCATCTGAAATGTAAAATGCAAAAATTAGCCCAAAACTTCCTTGCCAAGAACATTTACAGAGGAATTTCTCTACCTGATGAACTTATTTAGAAAGCTATAATAATTAAAGCATTATGGTATTGGAACAGGAATAGCTCAGTAGTACAAAATGGGGAGTCCAAAAATTATATATATACACATATATAAAGATACATACATATAGATACATACATATATATGTATGTCTGTCCATATTTAGAGGGATTACATATATGTATTTGGAGGGATATATATTTGGCATTTCAAATCCTGAGTCATAATAGTGGGATTGATGTATTTGAACAAATAAACAAAAATACTGTATTCCACGTTAGAAAAAGAAGAGAGACTTGGCAGAAAACATTTACAATGCATAGAACAGAAAAGGTATTAATATTCAGACTATAGCAAAAGATCCTGTAAATAAAACCGACAAAGATAACCTATCCAAAGCAAAACATTGAAAATGACAAAATAAGGAATTGACCAAATAAACATATGAATGATACCTAACTTTACTAGTAATCAAGAAAACACAAATAAAATGCAAAAAGTATCAAATAGGTAAAAATAATTTTTAAAATTGATGTATAAGTCAGGTTCCAGTCAGGAAAACAGAATCTATGCTGGCTAGTTCAACAGAGAGTCTTTAATATAGGGAAGTTGTTGCAAAGGCATAAGAAAATCTAAAAAATGCCAAAAGGGGAAATTGAGACTCACCAAAGATTAGCAACAATAGGATCTCCTTTCACGCTGTCAGAGACTGAACGTTTGTGTCTTCCCAAAATTCCTATGTTGAAACCTAATCCTCAATATAGAGGTATTTGGAGGTGGGGCCTTTGGGAGGTGATTAGGTCATGAGGCTGGAGCCCTTATACATGGGATGAACATCCTTATCAAAGAGACCTCAGAGAGCTCCCTTGCCCCTTCCACCCAGTGAGGACTCAGGATAAGACGGCTGTCTATGAACCAAGAAGTGGGCCCTCACTACACAAGCGAATCTGCTGGCGCCTTGGTCTTGGACTTCTCAGCCTCCAGAACTGTGAGAAATTTCTGTTGTTTATGAGCCAGCCAGTCTGTAGTATGCGTCCTGTGTTAGCAGCCCAAATGAACGAAGACACATGCACTGCTGGTAAGAGTATGAATCATTACAGCCTTTTAGAAAGGTAGTTTGACAATATCTGGAATGTATTTAATCCTCTGTGATTTTGTCCTAACCAAATAAAGGTGTGAATAAAGATCTAGCTGTAAGCATATTTATTTCATATGTGTTTATAATACCAAAAATTGGAAAAAATATACTACTATTCAAATATTTTTGGAATCACTTTGATGATACCATTAAGATAATAATGTAGAATAATATTTAAAGACATGAAGGAATATTTACAAAAAATAAAATTTAAAGAGCACTTTCAAGGTATTACGTTGCTCTTTTTAATTTTAAAAGTATATGTAGTACATATTTAAGCAGACGTAATTATATTTAACTTGCATATATATCCCTAGAAATAGCCTATATCTTTAAATATATAATAGTGGGCATCTTAGAGTGGGGTTTTAACTGATTTTAATTTTCTTCCTTTTCCTTATCTCTATTCTTTACAATCCATATATATTCTTTGTATAGAAAAAAGTTGTGTGTACATTCATTTTCAATTAAATTCATTTATTAAACTTTATTCTCAAGACTAGATGTGAAGGAGGGCACTAATTGATCTTCAAAGATTCATCCAAGCACTATTTTTGGTAGCATTAAAATGAACATAACCTAAATTCCTAACAGAAAGACATAGAAAACGCTAGAAGAAATTTTTACCCAAAAAAAGTATGACGTCATTCTTGGTTGAAATCAGTCTCTCTCTCTCTCTCCAACACACACGTATTTATAATGAAGAATGGGCTTATCTCTCAGAGTGATTTATTTTTATCATGCTATATATACACCATGGCGTTAACAGTGATAATCTCTGTCATGGAATTTCATCTAGTTTAGGTGTGTTATTTTCTTTGTCCTTTTTTATCTGTTGAATAAAAGTGACAAATAGAAATGGCAAGCAATAGGATATATTGGAGTATATGAGGAAGCCATTTGGTGTAAACCTAATTCAGCCTGACTTTGTTTTTCCAAAAGGGCCTGACGTGGCTGTTGAACATGCATTGTATATCTGCTTTAAACATTTGCAATGTCCCAAAGATAAGAACAAATGCCCTTAAGATAAAGGTGCAACTTCCCCCCACATTGGTATTTCCTTAAGGAGAGCATAATTCCTTAAGCTAGGAATTGATTGCTGTGCTCACCTGTGACCACCCAGCTCACCTGTGACCACCCAGCTCAAGACAACAGAACTGCCACCCTGCAGCGTCCACCAAGACAGCGACCTACTACCTGCTGTGTCCATCAATCACTGTGCTGACAGAGCAGTCTCGTGACTATTGTAAAAGGGACAATCATGTGAAACATCCTCTTTGGGGGTATATAACCACTCTGTACACCCCACTTCTTTGGTGCCCTTTCTTCTTTTGGGAAGAGAAGCCCCAGGTCATGGTTCTCACATTTTGGCTCAGAATAAACTCACCCAAATTTTCATTTATAGATTGGTTGTGGATTATTTTCCACGACAAAAGGTTATTTACAGATCATCTACTGATATAATGAATAGGCATTACTTTTGTGTAAGGGGGAGAAAGGCTGTTAACAAAAAATTTGCATCCTTTGGATTCATATTTATCCAGAGCAAAGGAAAAAGCTTTTTTTCCTCCTTTTTCTTTTCATTTAAACAACAAAACGGTAATTTAGCTTGCAACTCTGAAGGAGATGGGAAGGCAACTCTGGAGCCCAAGAAGAGACGTTGTGCGCAGGGCAAGCCTTTGCAGAGCATGCTGGGAAATGTAGTTCCAGTTGGCCGCGTGGGCCTGTCTGATGGGCTCTCATTGCCGGCTGTGTTCTTTATTTTTTGGTGGAGCGGCCGAACTCGTTATTTCTCCTGCCCTTGCGTCTGAGTGGAAGTTGGAGAGGGTGCTCCGCTCAGGAGAACCCTCCACCCCAGGGATGAGGCGGGGCGGGAGGAGCCTGAGAGAGCATTGGCCGGCTTAGTGGTGGGGGTGGGGAGGGGGCAGAAGAAAGGCGGAGATTAGGAGGTTGGCATTTGGTGTTTGGTTCGCGTTGGAGTCACGTGTGGAGTAGTAATCTGCACCCCGCATCCCGGTTATGCAGGCCCAGGTCTGTCTCTGGGTTATGAGGAGGCAGAGCCCTAGCTGTGCATCCAGCCTTAAGAGAGAGGAGTTTGGGCTCCTTCTTCCGGGTTGAGGGCTAGGAAGACAGAGCTTGGGGCTTTTGGGGCTTTGGCTGTGATGGGATCAATCAAGCAGATAAATACAAAAGGCGATGCGGGGCCACTCCAGACCTTGGCAGAGAATTGCAGGAAAACTGATCTAGAAACTTGGTGGCCCTAGAATTTAGGTCTCTTCACGTCCAGTTCTGTGCTCTTTCCTCTGAAATGCACCTCCTCTAGAGGCAGTTCTGTGTTTTATTTTGTTGGTAAATTTTTGAAGCCTCTTGTGTAAAGAGCTGTGGAATTGATTCCCTACTTTCTGTGGGTTTTGAAGAGCAGTTGACTGTTGTTCTTTGAGTTGGCATTTGTGAATGCACTTTCAACAACTTAAATGCTTTACAAGTGTTATTTTTATTAATAAGCAGGGAGGCGGCTGGTGCACTAGATCTCACCCATCGTGGGAGAGCCAGAGTTTTGGGGTTAACTCTGTGTCTGGATTGCCAGATTGGAGCTGTGTCCCTGGAGACTGCAGTGACCGTAGAGACGCGATGTCAGTGGCCTTTGCCTTTGTACTTAGCAGAGAAGAAATCCGTTCCTAGACTCGTTCTGACCTTATTTTTAGGGAGGGTGTGAGTTATATCCAGGGACTCAGACAGGGTCCCCATAAAGACAATCCTGATTTCTCAGGACCCCTTTTCTTCTTTAGCTCTGTCTTCTGAAGTCTCTACTTGATTAGATGAGATGGTAAGAAGAAGGACCTGACCCTTGGCCCCTTACTACCTTGTTTTTGGTGAGCAAAACTTTTCAAGGCTTTTGTACCTTAAGCTGGGTTTAATTTCTAAAGTTAACACCTGAAGTTTGAAAAGTCACGTGGAGTTAAATATCTCTTGAAATTCTCTTAAATTGCTAATAGCTTATATGTACACCTACATGTATACAACTATGCAATGATACATGTATCAATCTTCCTGAATATGTTCTTTCAACATTAAAATAACTCTTGGCATGGCAAGATGCGCACTTCTAAGAGGCATGTAACAGATGAAGAAACAGCGGAATCTCCCATCTCACACTTCACTCCAGATAGCATACTTTCTTGAACCTGTTTGGCAGATTTGTACACATAAAGCTTACAAGTTTGTAATGCAGCTCAGCTTTATTTTTTCTTTCCTGAAGTACCATCCCTGTGTCCAGAGGGAGGAAAGATTTTCTTTCTTTCATTGAATAAATCTTAATTGAGAGCCAGCTTTTTGCCAGGTAAGGGTTGAGGCTCTGAGGTTACAGCACTGAACAAAACAATGAACAACACAGCAAGGAGAAAGTCCCTGCTTCCATGGAACCGACAATCTAGGATGGGCACACAGATGACAAACAAGCAAATATACAGTGTGTCAGATGGTGAGTAGGGGAGGAAAGCACACTAGAGTAATGGGGTTATGGAGGGCCTTGGGACAGCTGTTGTTTCCTATTGGGGTTCAGGGAAGGCTTCCATGGTGGTGTGACATTGAGTAGAGATTTGAAGAAAATGAAGAGGTGAGCTTTCCAGGTATCTGGTGGTGGGGGGAATTCCCAGGCAGTGGGAGCAGCATGTGCAAAGGCCCTGATCTGCACATGTGCTCGGCCTGTGTAGGGAACATCAAGAAGGCCATTGTGGACATAGGGGTGAGTACATAGCGTAATAGGAGTTGAGATGAGAGGGTAAAAGGGGTCCAGATCTCACAGGGCTGTGTAGACCACTGCGAGGAGTTTGGCTTTTCCTCTGAGAAGGGAAGCCATAGGAAGATGATTGTAGTTGTTTTTGTTTAATCAGCTCTGTTGAGGTATAATTTACATAGAGTTTTACAATTTTTGGGGGAAGATTTTGAGAAGAGAAGTGACCTGATTCGACTGATATTTTAAAGGAACCATTTTGGATGCTCTGTTGAGAATCAACTGTAGGGGAGCAAGAGCAGATACAGGGACACAGTTTAGGAAGCTAAGGCAGTAAGCCAGGTGAGAGCAAGATGATGTCCCCATTTCCTTCCCCTTCCCTTCTGAGGCGTCACTCACATCAGACCTCCACTCCTCCCCCATCTTCACTCTCAGTTCATGATCCTGCTTCCTATTTCACTGAGAGAAGAGAACAACCAGACAAGAACTTCCCAAGGCTGTCACCATGACCTCCACCAGCCTTCCTGGAGGACTTCCCATAGGGTCTGTCTTCCTCCTGTTACTACAGAGAAAAGGTCTGTGCTCTGATTTATGGCCAGCCCCTCTGCTGTGCATTAGATCCCACCTCCTCTCCCCTACCCAGGACAGTGCCTGAGATAATTGGGCAAAATTCCTGATAGTTCTAGTTCTACCATTGGTATATTTTTTGCTTATTTGGATATGTAGGCAATAATAATTTTTTCAGAAAAATAGAAAAAGTCAAATAAAATGCTGATTAAAAAACTTATATATGATCTAATATCCATCGACACTAATTTGCTCTGAAAGAAATCTCTACTAATATATTAAGCTTCTGTCCTTCTTGAGTTACAAGGGACTTGTGTTAAAAGAGTTCACCTATAGCCCCATTGGACAGAACCAAACACATAGCATTTCCTTCCCTTCCAAGCCCATCTCATTTTCAGTTTAGTTGACTTTAAACATAGAAAAGACATCTTTGTCAGTTCTCAAAGCTCTGTTATCTATATTTTCAACCTGGGTTTAGATGATTCAAAGGTGTCCTGATTGCACTTCACTTGTGTACATATTCCAGTGTTGTTGGTGAATGGAGATTTACAGCCAAAAAGTTGCTTGTGTCAACCATGAGGCATTCCATTTAAAATATTTACAGCTATGTACTTGTTTGATTAAAAACTAATACATTATTATGATAATCATTGTTTAAACATTTACTTCATAATATATTCATGTCTTTAGAAAGACTCAGAGAAACTTAAATAGCCCATTGCTCTTTCAAGAAAATCTCTACAGAATTATGAACCAATGATTTTTAAAAAATGTTTTTCCTCTATGAATTTGACTAGTAATTCAAAAATTTTCTGCTGGTCATTAATTTCAGAAATAGTGTTTGGGCCATTTTAAAATGGAAAGAATACTGAACTTGAGAATCGGGTAGAAGCTATAGTGCTAACCCTGCTGGTGTCTAACTGTGTGACCTCAGCAAGTCACTTAATCACTGTTGGCTTGAATTGCGTCTTGGGCAAACCAGGGAATTAGCCTTAATGCTTCCTGAGCCTCCTTCCAGATCAAATGTCTTATGGAGCGAAGGCTCACTTCCTGATGCACAGAGAAGGCAATACTACAACACCAGTTTTTGAGAGAAAAAGAGCTTTATTGCATGGCCAACCAGCAAGGAGACAGGAGGCAGGGCTCAAATCCGTCTCCCCAGGCTGAATGAGGACCGACTTTTAAGGAATTGGGCCTGGGAGTGTTTATACAAAAGTGCTAACTTGGTGGAATGTGATTGGAGGATGGGAGTGTAACAGTCTTATAAGTATGATGTCCTACAAGTCAAGGGATCCCTCACTTCTTATCAGCTTCCCAACTCCACTTTCTCTTTACATTGAGTTCTGTAGTTGGGGAACTTTTGGTTCCTAAGCAGTCTGAGGTCATCTGAGGACAAGGTTTCCATCTTCTGAGCATGCTCCAGCTACATGGCTTGCAGTTTTTGCTCTTTACCCCTGCAAAACAACTTTTGATACAACGTTGTTAACGATGCAGTAGGATACAAAAGTCCGCCTGGGATTTGGCCTATGATGGTTACAAATGCACTGATGTGATTTGTGGGGTTTAGAAAGCAAGAGCCTCTAGCAGTCCTTGTCTTTACTGCTCTAATATCCAAGTCAGCCTTGCAAAAAGAAAGAATTTACAGTTGGATGGTCTTAGGGATGTGGCAAAGAATAGGATAGTCACACATCTTTGCCTGGCTGATTGTGGAGATGGTTATGAGATGAGAGCATAGTACCCACAGGAGGTTTTTAATAACAGATGTCAAGTCACTGGTATACAAGGAAGCAAGAAAGGCAGGGCCTACAATTACATTTTTTGGGGGATAGTCATCAGTTCTATCTGGCTACTCTAATCCAGAAACTTCATAGACTTGGCAGTAACAACAGAGGTACAGTTTAGAACTCTGATATGGAGGCTTCCAGAAACGAAACAGATAAAGGAGTAAACACAATTTTGTAGTTTGTTATTTTTTGTAGTTTGTAGAATATTAATCACTAGTACTCATTAAAGCGTCTACTATCCAAGGGGCACCCTACTAAGTACATGGAGATTTTTAAAAAATCAGTGATCATAGCCCTTGCTCAGTGCAATGGGTTCCTGGACCCAATTCCAACGTGTCTGTGTGGAGGCTTCCCCACACCAACAAACAGTTCTCAGATGCCAGCAGAGTGCAGAGTGGCCGAGAATTCAGCTTAATTCTGACGCTATCTGCCTGGAGATAGAACCAAACTCCACAGGTAAAGGGCTTGGTCCCACGAGACTGCCCTCCACTTCAAACACTGGTCATAATCCCAGGTTTGTTACCTGTGCTTCTGACCAACCGGCTCCAACCTGGAGGTTCCAATAACCGCCTCCAACTCAGGATGCCTGTTGCAAATCCAGGTTGTTACCTGTGCTTCCGACTTACTGACACCCTCTTCTGGTTTGATTAATTTGCTATAACAGCTCAGAGAATTCAGGGTAACACTTATGTTTACCAGTTTATTAAAGGACAGGACAAGGGATACAGATGAACATCCATATGGAAGAGATGTCCAGGGCAGGGTACCAAGGAAGAGGTGCCAAGCTCCCACCCCCTCTCCAGGCATACCATTCTCTCAGCAGCTGCATGTGTTCACCAACCCAGAAGCTCTCCAAGAAAGGGCCAAGGGGCTGTCATTTTCAGTTTTCATGGAGGCTTCATTATGTAGTCATGGCTCACTAAGTCATTGGCTATTGGTAACTGATTGAACCTCAAGCCCCCCTTCCCCAGAAATCAGGGTTTGGAACTGGAAGTTCCAGTCCTTTATCACATGGATAGTTCTGCTGACAACCAGCCCTCACCTTGGCGTGGGAACCAAAAGTCACCTTTATTAACATAAATGAAATTCTGAGGGTTTTGGGAGTTGTGAGCCAGGAACTGTGGATGAAACCCACACATATATGAGAAACATATTTTGGTCATCTGAATGACCAAATGTATATTGCTTATAAGTCACAACATAGCACTTAGAAATATAAAAGTTGACCACAAGAAACTTGAACTCTCACCTTGCTTTGCAATTCAAAGGCACTCAATAAGTGTTGAATTGGAAAATGCAATTAATATGGTTTAGCTGTAGGTAGGTCTGCATAGACAAAAGGGGATGGAGTAGATGATATTTTAGGATCCTAAATCCTACTCAATTCTGAACTTTTTATGGCAATGTCATAAGACAATCTGGACACTTTCATGGACTGTTGAAACATAGGAAAACATAGTGTCTTGAATCAGGCTTCTTTAAGATAGCAGGCTTAACTAGCAGCATGCTCTAGTATAAAGACCACTGAATTGGGAAGCAAGAGAAATCTTTATTTGTTCACTCTTTCAAGGAATATTCATTAGATGTGTAATATGTGCCAGGTTCTATGTGTCGTACTGAAGATGGAAGAGAAAATGAGTCAGACAGTGTCACTGTCCTCAAGAAGCTGCTTGTCTAGGAAGGAAGACAAGACATTGGAAGTTCAACATTAAAGTATAATTATTGTAGTAATAGGGGAAGTATAAGGTTCTATGAATTCATTTTTTCAGGTAACATAAGTGTTGTTAAAATATATGGTACGACTGTAATGTGACTTTAATATGTATTAATAACTGTTCTTTCCAAAAAAGATTCCCTCCCCCTAAAAAGACTGTTTCAGTTTAAACACCCACTAAAAGTGTATGAAGGCACCCATTGCCCCACATACTTAAACAAGTACTAGATATCATCAGTTTTTAATATTTTTGCCAATCTGATGTTTGAAACAAGATATTTCATTTAAATTTTCATTTCCATGATTAAAAGCAGGTGAAAATCTTTTCATATATTTATTGGCCATATGTATTTTTTTTTGTAAATTTCCTGTTCATATCCTTTGCTCATATTTGTTGCATTTTATTTTTTCCTAATTGACTTTTAGGAACTCTATATAATATAGTTAATGATCCTTTCATGTTATTAGTCGCAAATGTTTATTTCCAATATGACTTCTCTTTTCGAATTTTGTTGATTAAATTAAATGTTTAATTATATGTTAGCGTAGTCAAATCCGAGAATATTTTCCTATATAACCTCCAAGTTTTATTTTTTTTTACAGGACTTTCCCACTGCAAGATTATACAAATATTTTTCTGGTTATTTTATAGTTTTTAGTGTTTAACTTTCATTCACTTATAATTTATTTTTGTAAGGTGGTGGTAAGTTTATTGTTTCCTAAATGGATAAGCCAGTTGTCCTAAGATTGTTTATTGAATTTCCATCCTTCCTCAAATATTTGAAATGCCACCTTTGTCATATATTAAATTCCTATAAAGAAAGGACCTATTTCTAGATTCTTTATTCTGTGTTATTATTCTTTGACTCTATTCTTGCATCAGTACTGTTACCACCCAAGGGGGGGTCGTCTGCTCGCCACAAGACATACCAATAGTCAGGAAGGAAGGTGATAGGAGAGGAAGGACTTTATCACAGCTTGCTAGCAAGAGGGAAGATGACCAACTCATGTCCAAAAGAACCACCTCCCAGAACAAAGACTACAGGTCAGTTATATGTAGGACTGGTCTACAGGGAGGGGAGGTGGCTGGTCTCTGGGTTGGGGACAGACATCGGGTCCCAGTTCCTGACAGTCCTTTGTTTTACTGGATCAGAGAATGGAGCAACACCCTATACCCTGATCTTTCAGTTGTCATTGCTGATGCCTATCAGCATAGGCTCTGCCCACGGGTCATCACATTCCTAAGGAAGTCAGAAAAACAAAGTTATCATCTCAAAGCAGCTGGAAGGGGCCACAAAATCTTCAGAGCAGGTCTGGGCTAGTTAGTCAGAGGTCATTTAATGTTAAAATGTGGTTTCTTTTCTACAATATGGCTTCCTTTATGTCAACCTTGTGTTGAGCCGGTACCAATTCCCTTCTGTCAGTTATACCCCCAGCATAATCATATGCTGGTGTAGGAAATAGGGCCATTGTGTTCAGTCTGGCTACTTCCTGCTCAATCAGGGCCACTTGAGGGGACCATAGCATGGAAGAGTTACCCTCTTCTTGATATGGGCCAGGGGGTTTCTAAGAGGAAGTTGTCATGCTGTCCACTTGGAAGCCTTGGTGGATAAGGTAGATATACATTTTATTCCAAATTTAATGACTGAGCATAACAGTCGATCTGTTAATACTAAGGCAAGGCCCCCTTTTCTTATACTGACAAGGATGGATTGCATCCCAGCTGGTATCCAAGAGAAAAGATTAGTACATCAGTCACCTAAATCTGGTAAGGAAGAGTTTTGGTGGTTTATAGTTGTCTGTATCCAGGTGGCTTGTTCCCTTATTTTACTAATTCTGGTTTCTACCTGGAAGAAGGATTGATGTGCGTGCAGCAGGGGGGCTCCCAAAGTTAGGCCCAATTGTGTGAGCAAGTGACCAGGTATTTAATAAGACGTATTTCTAGAGAGACACAAAGAAAAACAAGGTTAATGGTGGGAACAAGTTATAAACCAATTTCTGAGCCCAAGTGGCAGCCAGTCAAAAAGATCTAGATGTCAGAGTCAAAGCATCTTTTGTCTTTTGTCTCGTGTCTCGGATGATGTCATCGAGTGTTCGGATCCCTTTCTGAGTGGCTTACACAGCAGCAGACGTGAATCTCTCTTAAGTTTCTATCAAGTCCTCCAGCTTCAGTTTGCAAGGCTTCAGGAAAGGGGGCAGCTTCTGTTCTCATGATTCCAAATGAAAATGACGGAAAAAATTGAAGACGTTAGTTTTGAGATTTGCATCCAGATCTTTCAGGAGACTAGAAGAATTCTTGATCCAGTCCAGTTTACAGATATAACAAAACCCTCAAAGACAATTAACAGAACAAGAATCTAATATCCATGAATGTGTGCTATCGCTTCTACTGAAACATAATTTTTCTCTCTAAAATCACCCTCATTTTTAATAAAAGATAGCCAAAGTAAGATTACCTGGTTTGCAAAATAAGTCTAATTTCAATAAAACTTGGTCCAATTATTTATGTAAGTGTCGCAAGAACAGCAATTAATTATACAGGCTCTTTTAAACCTGCTTTGCTGGAACGTTTTATAAGGAATCTCAAATTGAAGTTTACAGGCCTCTCCAGGCCCAAAAAGCCAAGCCAAGGACTTGCCATCAGATTTTGCCTGCAATACCTACAGATTTGGGTGGATTCCTCTCTTCTTGAGGTCCCCCCAAATATTTTGAGGTTCCAGGCACCTGCCAGATAAGTGACCTTCCTTCCTTACCCATAAGGTGCCTAGGAAACAAGGTACCAGGCCAATATTTCCAAGTGGCTTTGTTCCAGAAAGTTAAGCTTTATTCCTCAAAAGCTGTCTTGTCATGTCTGAGACTGTATGGTTCTCTCAAATATGACATTCTAATCAAAGCCTTGGTAATGTAACCAGTGTTTCCAATTGTGTCCTGTTTTAAGGACAAGAGATTCTTTCTGAACTTATGCAGATAAGTTTATTGCCATGAAAATAACCATACTCACTCACAAAGAGTTTCCACATTCTGGAGGGATCAGGTAGGGAGAAAAAGATAGATATTTCAGTTCTCCCCACAAAGGTATAATTTCACCAAATTGCTATATTTCATAGTTAGCATGAGAGAAAAGAGAAAAACATTTCCTTAAATATGAGAAAACAAAACAAAACATCAGAAAAGTCAACAATATCTCAAGGAAAAGCCACAAATTTCAGTGATCATCATCAGTTCACTCAGCCCTGTGTAATCGATTCTTGACCTTAATCTTGTTAGCAGTTTCATGAAGTCATCAGTTTCTCTGTTAGAGTTCTGTAATTTCTTACCCATTTCAATTTTATGATCTGAAAGTTTACCAGAAACCTGTACTCTAGAGTAAGTGCCACAGATTTCTCTGAAGATTAAATGTATTTTTCAAATCATCAGAGTAAAACAATAACTGTGTCTAAACAAGAAAAGACTCAAAATGGAAATTGACAAAGAAATTTGGCTAATTTTTTTGACATATGACACTTTAAAATAACCAGAATTATAGCTGACAACCAGGACAGATCAGAATTTTAGGAATGTTATGTAATTTTAAAAGATTTACATCAACAGCCTTTACCCACATGATACCACCTAGGATGTTTATCATAACTTATTTGACAATGCTTCCCATGTAATTTAACATGCCAAATAAGCCTAATTAGTTTAGTATTTTCCTCCTTATAGGAAGAGAGAGCAGATTTCTTTGAGAAGTTTTAGGGGCCCTCTGAAAATCCTCAGAGAAATTCTCTTCCTTCTTCCAGGTCAAAAGAAAGCTTTTATTCGGGACTTGAGTATTTTGGGGGCAGGGAAGAGAGCTTGTCAAAAAATATCAAATGGCTTTAAAGCACTTGTTCATATAGGAAACAATGCTCAAGTATCTATTCAAAGTGACAACAGAAACAGTCAAGAGGAGTTAAAACAGTCAAAAAGTCTTGAGACCTCAGTCCTTCTGAATGTAGGAAATTATTTTAGCAAAAGATAGATTTTCTGTCTTTCAGGCAGACTTAAAGCAGGCCAAAAGCTCAGGAAAATTATCCTCCTGAGAGAAAACCAAATTTTAATTTTTGCACCAGCTTATTTTTGACGTTAAAACTCATTTACTCCATTGGATTTACTTTAATCTAAGCCAACATGACCAAGCATAAAAGTCCCTTCAGGATTTCTCCTTCACAAACCTTCTACAACTTTCTTTTTACATTCAGAATTTGTCTCATGCTTTCTTTCTTCCCATCTAGTATTTTAGGAGAAATTTTATCTTTCTTAATGCAGAAAACTAAAACACTTCCATTCTTTATACCTTCTTTACCAAAAATATACATTTTACTTTCCTTGAATAGAAAGATGTTTGCCTTATTAATTTACAGTATCTTTAATTACATATATTAATTAGAATTTTTAACCCTTACAGACCCTAGTAAAAACTAAAAAGCTAAGCAATTATGAACTGTCTTTTATACAAGCATTCTAAACACTTTTCATAATTTCTAGAAACACGCCACTGCATGGTAATAAAACACAAGACATGTTTACTAATAGACCCAAATACTTTTGGCCTCTTTGCAGTAAGAAGCCAAAAGTAGATAACTTAGACATGTTCAACAATAATGTTCGTGTTCCATCCTGTCCAAAAATGACCCACATACTCAACAGATTTTTATCATTTAACTTAACCTAGCAAAACTCTAAAGTTTTGAGTTACTAAAAGAATCTGGAAACTGTATTTTCAAGTATACGGACCACAAAACATAATTATTGTACCCAATACTCTTACTCATTTTCATCTATCTAAATGATTTGTTTCCAACAATTATGTTCAGATTACCCATGAAAACTGCATGAGACTTTAGATGAAATTAACTATCATTTAAAGCTATTATTTTGCTGACAAATTTGTAACAACAACGTGAACTTATTTGACTAGTAAACACAGGCTGCATGTCTGCATCATATCCAAATACTAACAACTCTAATGACATGGCTATGTAAAGCAGACCAACAATCTTAAACAAGCTTTCACTTACTAAATATTAATTTATATCATGTTAACTTGGAAGACATTGGGTTAATTTCTATAAGTTAGAATTTATGTAAGTGCTTTTTTAAAGCCAATCAAACAGAGCTCTTAATTTTGGCCACACCATCCAGAGGTAAAATATTACACATATATAACATGCATATAGACACACATACACAGAGTCTCCAGACTTATTGTTTTAAAACTACTGCCATGAATCATTTACAGTAATATGAAGCTCCCTAGTTATGAATCCAACTATTTTTTAAGCCCTTTTAGAAATATTTGTGAAGAAGACACTCAATACATTAGATTTTTGGAAAGGGTACTCTTATGGGCATTTTTTCCTTTCCCCCTTTTTTTCCCCCTTCAGACCTAGGAATTTACTACATCACAAAGGCACAGAGAAACCACTCATGTTTTCTCCAAGATGAAGTTTCTGGGGCATAGCCCATCCAGTTGAAAGTGTTTCCACTTAGTTAAAAGGCACCCAAGGGGTGAATCTCCAGGGGTGCTTGAGTCATTTCCCATGGTGGTAAAGCCAGTGTCTGATTGACAGCAACCAAGAGAAGGGTGCAGAGCCTGACTGCAAGCATCAATATAGTTATACGATTTGGTCAAATCCTGCTCAGCCTGGGCACTTAGTCCCTGAGCCACCACACGTCAACCAGGGAAGCAGGAGGCAAAGGCCTGGAGCTGGCTGGGGGCCAGGGCTCCCAGTGCCAGAGTTGAGAGTTAAGTACCGAAGGTCCAGGTTCTGCTCAGGTCCAGACTGAACTTAACCTCAACTTGATGGCAACACAGGACCTGACGAACAAGACAAAGAAAGGAAAAGACAGGATCAGGCCTCACCCTCATGGCCTCTTCCCATCAATTATCAAAATAAGGGTCACACAAACAACAGTTCCCACGCTGGGGCACACAGCCCCAGCAGGACACTTCACAGAATAAATTACGGGTCTCCTCTCCTCATAACTGACTCAGTAGGTGCCTAAATACTCAACAAGTCAACTTCCAAGAGAGGGCACCCCACTTGGGGTTGCCGGGGTGATTAGGTCCAGAAGCCAGAGGTGGAGCTCCCAGGGGTGGAGCCTTTGACTGTTTAAAGGTTTCTTTCTTGGTTTGAAAGCTCAAAAAGAGCCCAAAATGGCTGCTGTAACTTTAAATTATCCCAGGTCATCTTGCTAGCTGTTTACAGTTATCTCCAGTTTTAAGGGGCCTTTCCCAAGTGGCCACAACAAGCAAGGTAATTTCTAAAGATGGTTTGTTACGACCACTGAGAAAGTCAGTGCCCAAACACCCAACTTTAATCTATTTACTGACACAGATACACAGAAAAAACAGATACTAGCAAACTAGTTCCCTGATTTAGGGTATAAAGTCTTACAACTATTCCCACTCAAGTGCACGCCCAGATGGTCCTAACCTTTAAATAATTCAATTTTTACCTATCTTTCAATTTTACTTTCCTTTTATTACCAAACTTTTCATACTTGTAGCTAATACCTTCAATTCCTATTCTGTTACAGTGTTTGAGGTTAAATTCTTATCTTCTCTTTTTCTACTAAAATTATTGTGAACAGACTCCGAATCCTGAATTCTTTCTTGAGAGTGACCCAGTCTTTATTCTTTTCTGTATTCAAACTTTCTGCTGCATTTGATATTTTGTCTTTGCTTATGTGACATCACTAGATTCTTTTCCATTCTAATCTCTTTCCAGATGCTTTTTCATTAGCTTCACTTCCTCCCTAACAAAAATACATACACTTTTAAGGCTTATTTTATATTACTTTTTATCTCAAAGTATCCATGCATTCTGATATCCTCAAATAGTCTTTCTGTGTCACTAATTCCCTAATACATTTTTTATACAATAAATATCAGCCCAAATATCTCATTTGCATTCTGTCCTCATAGTTTCCCAGCTTAGAGTCTATCTCAACATCACAGAATTCATACTAGAAAGAAACCATATGTGTGTATTGAATGTGGGAAGACCTTCAGCTGGAGCACACATCTTATTGAACATCAGGGAATCCATTCTTGGGGGAAATCTTGTCAGTGTAAGGAATTTTGGAATGTTTTTAGCCACAGCACATCATTAATTCAGCATCAAAGTCATACAGGAGAAAAACCCTATGAATGTAATGCATGTGGGAGAGCCTTCAGTCCTACCCCAGCCTTCATCAACATCAGAGGATTCATACTGGAGAGAAACTCTATGAGTGTCACGCATGTGGAAAGGCCTTCAATCGGAGGGCATAGCTTACTGAACAGCAGAGAATTCATACAGGAGAGAAACCCTACCAATGTAATGAATGTGCGAGATCCTTCAGTTTAAGCTCATCCCTCACTGGACATAACCAAATACATGCACGGGAGAAACCTTATCGATGTAATAAATGTGGTGATTTTTTTGTCAGAGCAAATCTTTAATCTGACATCGGAGAACTCATTTCAGAAATGAGACCCTATCAGAGTAATAAATGTGAGGAAGCCTGCAGCCATGGTTCATCACTTACACCTGAACACTCACAACGGCAAGAAACCCTAGGATTGTCACACAAGAAAAACTTTAGGCAAATATTCATTCACTCATTATAATGTTTGTACTCAGAAGAAACACTGTTCTTGTAATTAATCTGAAACATTTGTTAGCATTGAGAGAAAAACCTGTAGTGGAACTATTCGTCTTGAAGACTGAAGTTTGCTTTTTAAAGTCATATTTAGAAAATTGTTTTCAGGCCTAATTTATTACAAATGTATATATTTGCTTATAATAAAAGTCTTTTCAGGTACACAGAAATTTTAGTGGGGTAATGAAAATTGTTCACTGTTTACATAATCTCCTTTCCTTTTACTAACTCCCATGTTATTTTTCAATGTTTAAGAAATATCTTTATAGAGGGTTTAAATTTTAAAAATTGACAAATTCAATAGCCATAGACACAGAGATATAATATGCATTATTTTTCAGTATTCATGAAATTTTTTTAAATGGACCATTTATATGGCTATAAAGAAAATCTCAACAAATTCTCCCTGAGGGAAATATTCGAGTCCTCCCTTTTTGATTTTTAACCACAATGAGATAACAATAGAAATGAACAACTAAAAGCATCACAAAACTATTTAGAAATTGAATAATTTTCTAAGTAGTTTTTAGGGTTAAACAATAAACCCAAACAGAAAAAAGTACAATTACTAGAAAATAATACAGCTAGAAATCAATTATTCAATTCAAAACATAGGGATTAGAATAATGATATAAACCCAAAGAAGATAAAAGGAATGCATTAACGCAGATAAAAGCACGCATTAATGAAAGAGGTACAAAAAGTACATTCTAAAAGCCAATAGACAGACTTCTAGCCAGTAGGATAATGGGAAAAAAGGAGAAAACACAACATCTACAAGTAAGAAAAGGAATATAAACACGGATAAAAGGGAAGTTAAATTTTCTAATTCAATCTTTAACAAGTCAAATCTACTATTTTAGTAAAGGCAATACGGAGAATTGTCATAGGACTTCCAGACTAGTCCAAAAGTAGAAATGTGCATTAATAAAGAAAAAATATGTCTTAATAGATGCTGTAAAAGTATTTGGCAAAATTCTACAGGCATTGATGTTTTTTAAGTTAGGAATAGAAGGAAATTTCCTTAAATTGATAAAGGATGTTTACTGGAAAACTACAGTAATCACAGCAAATACACAGAAGCATCCTTACCAGAGACGAGAATGAGACAAATGATATTTGATGTCACCACTGTTAGTCAACATTGTTTGAAGGTCTCAGATAATTCAATAAGTGGGAAAAAATGAGATAGTCATATTTGAAAGGAAGGGAAAAAAACTAACATCATTTGAGATGATATGTTTGGTAACTAGAGAATTCACTAGGAAAACTACTAAAGTGGAGCGGCCAGCCCAGTGGCACAGAGGTTAAGTTTGCACGTTCTGCTTCAGCGGCCTGGGGTTCGCTGGTTTGGATCCTGGTTGCAGACATGGCACCACTTGGCACGCCATGCTGTGGTAGGCGTCCCACATATAAAGTACAGGAAGATGGGCAGAGATGTTAGCTCAGGGCCAGTCTTCCTCAGCAAAAAGAGGAGGATTGGCAGTAGTTAGCTCAGGACTAATCTTCCTCAAAAAAAAAAAAGTCTTAAAAAAAACTACTCAAGTGGAGATTATATACATATATATGTCCACAATGCACAAGTAAATAGAAAATACAACGGAAAAAAGTGACAGTCACAATATTGACTAGAAACAATCTAAAAATATCAGGAATAAAAAAAAATCCAAGAGATGATTATAGGATAAACCTTTTCTAAAGAACATAGAATATTATAATAAATGAAGAGACATAATTGGAAAAATAATATAAAGATTCAATTAGTTTCAAATTTATCTTTGATTTGCAAATTAAAACAAAACCTCAATGAAGTTTTTTTTTTTTCCTTTTTCTCCCAAAGCCCCGAGGTACATAGTTGTGTACTTTTAGTTATAGGTCCTTCTAGTTGTGGCATGTGGGACGCCACCTCAGCACGGCTCAATGAGCAGTGCCATGTCCGTGCCCACGATTCGAACTGATGAAACCCTGGCCTGCCAAAGCAGAGCGCGTGAACTTAACGGGGCCGACTTGGCCACGGGGCTGGCTCCTAAAACCTCAATGGAGTTTTAAGAAATAGTAGCTTTATTGAGGTATAATTCAGATACCATACCATTCACTCTTTTAAAGTTGTATAATTCAGTGGTTTTTAGTATATTCACAGAGTTGTGCAACCCTCACCACTGTGTAATTTGAGAACATTTTCATCACTCCAGAAAGAAACCTCCTACCCATTGCAGTGACTCCCATTGCCCTTCTCCCTCCAGCCCCTGGCAACCACTTGTCTACTATCTCTTTCTGTGGATTTGCCTGTTCTGGCCTTTTCATATCAACAAAATCACAGGATACGTGGCCTTTTGTGGCTGGCTTCTTTCACTTAGCATAATATTCACAGGTTCATCCATGTTCTAGCATATATGAGTACTTCATTTCTCTTTAGAGCTAAATAAAATTCCGTTGTATGGATCTATCACATTTTGTTATCCATTCATTGATTGATGGACATGTGAGTTGTTTCCACATGTTGGTTATTGTGAATAATACAGCTGTAAACATTCATGTGCAAATTTTTGTTTGGACATGTTTTCAGTTCTCTTGGGTATACACCTGGGAGTGAAATTGTTGAGTCATCTGTTTAACTTTTTAAGGAAATGCCAGAGTGTTTCCTAAAGCAGCTGCACCATTTTACAAGCCCACCAGCAACATATGAGGGTCCTTATTTTTCCATATCTTTGTCAGTACTTGTTTTTCTTTTTTCTGTGAGATGTATATGTATATAAATACATGCGTATAAATATATATGTATAAGTTTGTTGGAGAAACGTATATTCAGATCCTTTGCCAATTTTAAATTAGGTTACTTGTTCTGTTATTGTTGAGTTGTAAGAGTTCTTTACATATTCTGGGTACTACATCCTTATCATATAGCACAAGCGGTTTTAATTTTGATTAGTCTAGTTTATCTATTTTTTCTTTTATTGTTTGTCCTTTTGGTGCAATCCAAGGTCATTAAGATTTACATATTTTCTTCTAAGAGTTTTACAGTTTTAGCTCTTTTAGGTCTATGATCCATTTTGAGCTAAGTTTTTAGTATATGGTGTGAGGTAGGGGTCCAGCATTATTCTATTGCATGTGGATATTCAGCTGTCCCAGCACCTTTGTTGAAAAGACTGTTCTTCCCCACATTTAATTGTCTTAGCATCCTGGCCACTCAACTGAGTTTTAACATGAAATTTAGTACACTAAAAATAAGTATATTCGAATAACTAAAAGAATGTTAAAAGTTAGAAACAACAAATGGGGCTTGCCCTCCAAGCAATCCAAATGGTAGTCTGTAGGAAACAAAATAGGTGGCACACCAAGATGAAACAATTGGATCTGAGAATAGAAAACAAAGAGAAATATGCAATGTGAGAGTTTAGTATATGATAACAACATCTCAAGACAGTAGATAAAGACTGGACTAGTCAATAAGTGATGTTGGGATAATTGGCTATTTATTTGGAAAGATAATTACTTCATAACATACACAAAATTAAATTCCAGAAGGGAATAAGTGAAGGTCATTTTATGGTAGTTTTTCAGGAGACAGGAGCTGGGCACACAAATCAGGTTTTCTTCAGATCCTTCCATAGCCACTATTGGATAAACACAAATTTAAGAAGAGTCTGGAAAAAGCTTTATTGTAATCACTGATAGAATTATAATGGCATGTCTCTCTTCAAATCATTACAAAAAATGGAGAAAGCAAACAACAGTGCTTTTGGGGGAAAAAAATTGAAAAGGAATAACCCTAAAACAAAGTAAGAAGACTTAATGTAACAATTTCAATACTGAAGGTCCCTTTTAAAAAGTTCCAACCTTTAGATTACATTTACAGGAAGGAGAACTACCATTTATTGGTTGCTAAATTAAATTGTATAAGAAATTAAGTGCTAAGGTCATGTAACTCATCCATGGTCTCCCAGCTCTTAAGGGTAGAACCAAGACTACAGAACAAAATACATCTAAAATGAAATTATGCAAAAATGTCATAATACAAAGTAGACAAAGATAAATTTGTAGGGTTCTGAACAAAGCTTGAATGAATTTTGTAATGACACCATACACAGGGGCCTATGCCATAGGTAGATTCCACTACTGGGTAGAATATGGACATAGGAAGCTGAAGGTACGTATATTCACTTCCAAGGGCTGCTGTGACAAATCAACACAAACCAGGTGACTTAAAACCCAAGAATTTATTGTCTCACAGTTCTGGAGGCCAGAAGTCTGAAACCAAGGGGTCGGCAGGGCCACATTCCTTTTGGAGGCTCTAGAGGAGAATCCTTCCTTGCCTCTTCCGACTTCTGGCAGCTGTCAGCGTTCCTTTTGGCTGTGTCACTCCGGTCTCTGCCGCTATCTTCATATGGCCTTCTCCTCTGTGTCTATCTTCTCCTCTTCTGTCTCTTATAATGGTGCTTGTCATTGGATTTAGGACCCACCTGGATAGTCTCAAGACACTTACTTATATCTGCAAAGATTTTTTTTCCACAAAGAGTAACATTCACACTTACCAGGGGTTTGGACATGGACATATCTTTTGGGGGGCCACAATTCAACCCACTACAGTACATGAAACTGGAGGACAATAATGAATCACAATTGCAGCAGAATGCAAACAGATGAAGCCTTTCTGTGTGTTAGGATAAGAGGTCAGGCAAATGTTGAGGTCAGAAATCCTGGCTGGGATTGGCTATAGATTAGAAGATGGAATGTAAAGTTAGGCTAAGCCAGTGATCTTCAAACAGGAATTCCTGGAGGTACATGGAAACAGAAGTAGGTATGGTTTCAAGATACTTAGTTTCCATATCCTCTTTCCTAAAACTTATTCCTTGAAAATGAACCCGTGTCCACAATCACTCTTCTCCAGGTTTACATAAGACAGGTATGTTCCTCACCCGTGTCAACTTCTGCATCACCACACAGATGAAAGACTTCCCTGTGATCAAGGAAGACACCACGAAGCCCTATGGCTTCCTTCCATCAAGGGTGAAGGATAGGATTAGAAATAGTGTGTTTTGGTCAATGTCAGGACTTGTAAAATGAGATTATGGTGGAAGGAGTGGTAGAAGTAACGAAACTTTTTAAGAACTTCTCTTATCTCCCCAACTGTTGTCAAAGAACGTCTTGCTCTTCAGGGAGGCTCCCTTGAGAGAAAACAAAAGGAAATATTAATGCTAAAAATAGCCTTCTTCATATAATTAAACACAAACAAGTATTCTCACTTGTTCTTAATCTTCATCCCTAGGTGAGTTTTTAGCTGGAAAGAGAAAGCTTTTTTTTCTTGGAAGATGGGGCCTGAGGTAACATCTGTTGCCAATCTTCCTTCTTCTTCTTCTTCCCCTTCCCCTCCCCCTCCTGTCCTCCTCCTTTTTCCCAAAGCCCCCCAGTACATAGTTGTATATTCTAGTTGTGAGTGCCTCTGGTTGTGCTCTGTGGGATGCCACCTCAGCATAGCTTGATGAGCAGTGCTAGGTTTGCGCCCAGCACCCGAACCAGCGAAAACCTAGGCCGCTGAAGCAGAGCATGTGAACCTAACCACTTGGCCACATGACCCGCCCCACTATTGAAATTTTCCATCCTTCTATTTTGTCTGTTCTTCTATTTTGTTGTCCCTTGATTATAAGCCAGTGGTACTGAGAACTTTGCATGTCAACTAAGTTTTGATTATGTGCTTGTCATCATGATGAATGCACCACAGAGATTCAAGTTGATGGCATCTTTCGCCAGGAAGAGTTCTCTTTCTTTCTTTTTAAAGCAGATAGCATCACCTCAGCCAAGCTGAGTTAGTGCTGGGTTGTTTGATAAGATTTATTTTACCTCCTGATTGTTTCTTTTCCAGGATGTGGCCCTCCTGGGCACTCAGTAGAAAATGTGGCAGGTCTTTGTTTCCTCAGCCCTGAAAAACTGTGCGAGATTTTCTTTTCCATTCAGAGGTTTTCATATTAGGTCTTCAGACTCCCACCCCTTTCAGCTTAAAAATTCACTCATACTTTCTGGGAAAAGTCTGGCCATGTGTTTGAGAAAGTATTTTTGAACAATAGCAGTGAAGGCCTGTATCAGTGCACCAGGTCATCCACTTCTGAGGAAGTGAGAGGTGGTCTGAGGTAAGGCTCTACAAGGACCCCTGAGCAGTGGCAAATGGCTTGGCTGGTTGGCCGGAGACCTTAAAGGAAGAAAATTTGTGTATTGTAGGGAAGGAATTCTAGGTAAGAGGCAGGTGCGTGGGATTGTGCACAGACTGCAAATCTTTGTGTCTCAGAAAGAATCTTCTGCAAAGGGCGCACTCAACAACCAGATGTACAAGACAACTCAACTGGTAAATGCCAGGCAGGCTCTGCATTTCCCACTACAGCGCTTGTGCAGTGGGCTCATGAATTGAGAGACCATGATTACAGGGGGAGGTGTTACATGGTGTTACATGAACAGCCTGACAGTATGGTCTCCCTCTCACATGGCTGACCTAGCTCATGTTGCTGTTGAATGCCTGAATCTTTATCAGCAAGACTGACTGTAAGCCTCTATATGGTAACATCCTCCAAGAGATCAGCCAGCCACTTGTGGCACGTTGATCATAATGGGCACTTGCCACCCTGGAAGAGGCAGTGATTGTCCTTACCAGAATTGACAACGAACTTAGATGTGGGTTTGCAGCGACTCTGGCCTCACCACTAATGGAGAGCTTGCTGAGTGCCTAATTTAGGATCATTGCCTCAGACCAGTGAGCCCATTTTATGGTGAAGGATGTGTGACAATGGGCATATGATCATGAAATCTACTGGTCTTACCATATGCCATATCACCTGGAGGCTGCCATCCTGATAGAATTTTGGAACGGCCTCTTTAAGACTCAGCTAAGGCACCAGCTTAGGGATGACATCCTATAGGGTTAGGGAGCTGCTGTCCAAGTTGTGGTACATACATTAAAGCAATGCCTCCCACATTGTTCTCTATCCCTGACTTAGAAACCTTGGTTCTTTCCCTCTTGAGTAGGGAAAATCCTACTTCTCCACATCCTGCACAGCTCCTCTACCCTCACCCTACTGCCACACTCACACACAAAGAACACTTCAGAGGCTGGCCTGAAGTGTTATCATTTCCTTTCCTGATTTTAGACCTTTGTTCTTTCATAAAAAGAAAGTATTTAAAACTACAGATTTTCTTCTAAACACTGCATTAGCTGCTTCCCACAAATTTTGATATAGTGTATTTTCATTGTCATTTAACTGACCTGAATGTTTTATAATTTTCTTGTGATTTCCTCTTTGATCTAGACGCTACCTACCCCGTCCTGGCTCCAGCGGGCGCCTGTGCCAAGCCCTGGACGCCTTCATCTCCTTAGGCGTCCAGGACAATGTCAGCTTCCCGCAAGCCCGCCGCTAAGTGCTCGGTCTTAGAGCCACTCACTCTCCTTGCAAGAGACGGAGGAACGCGTGTGGACGAACACACACAGACACACAAGGACACACACATCCCCCCTTCTGCCACCACTCTCCGACAGCTCAGCGCACGCCCGGGCCCCCTCCGGGCTCCAGCTCTCCTGCTCTTGGTGGTCAGTTTGCCCTTCCCCTCCCTTGGGTTGGGCACCGTCGCCCCTTCACCTTCTGTTCAGGGTCTCCATTTTCCTCGCGGAGCCTGCAGAGGTTTCCTCACTGCCCCTTTGGTCTGCTGCCAGGGCTAGACGAGGGCCCAGTGGGCAGAGAGGGACGGAGAAGAGCGAGTGGACGGCTGATCTCGACCTGGAAGGCGCGAGAAGTAATCAGACCGGGGATCCACTTGCGCTAGAAGCCGGCAGTGGGCTCACTCGCCAGTGTTTTGTCTCCGCCTAGCGGCCACCAGCCTCAACTGCACCTTCCCAGGGCCTGGCCTTTTCTGCAGCTGTTTTCCGCAGCTGGCCGTGCATGAGGCAGTCAGAAGTTAGACTCTAGGGTGTGTCAGTTGCAATGGGAGAAAGTAAAGAAATAAAATAAATTCCCAACTCAAAAACCCCGTAAAAACATCACGGTAAAACAAAAGAAAGAAGAAAGGAAATGATAACAAGAAAAGCAGATATTAGTGATGCATAAGACGGAAAGGCCAGCAATTATTAAAGTAGAACTAATATATAAACCAAAATCGTCATTTTTTGGAAAAAATTAAAAAACAATTATACAACCATTGGTTAATGTAATCAAGACAAAAGAGGGAGGGGGAAGGAAGCAAAAATACACAAATGAGAAATGAGCAAGGGACTGGACCTCGGAAGCAGGCCTGGCTATAGAATTCATGGGGCCCACTGCAAAATGAAAATGCAGGAATCCTTGTTCAAAAAGCAAGAAAAAAGTGCCCCCAAAGGTACAAAAATATAAATTTTTTTCCCTTCTGGGGTCTTCTTGGTGTCTTTTCTTTTCTATTTAATGTCATTCTAATTAAAGGAAATTTACATTATTAGCACGAATTTTACCTTTCGTCTTTATATTGGGCAATGCCAGCTTTCAATGCAATACAACAGCAGGTACCCCATCTGTACAACGACCAGAATTAAAGCTGTGTTTGGTAATTCACACGTGCATGTGCATTTCGTTTGCCAGAACAGTAGAGACGCTGCACAAAACTCTCACTTTTCATCTCGCTTCTTGCAGTGGCACGTTCTAGCATACTCTCCCTCCAGCCTCCTGATGGGTAGATAAGGCCTCAGAGGAAAGGGAGCTACGTGTTGCTCTGTCTTTTCCTTTCCTTCTTTGTCCTAATTTTCAGCATAAGTAATTCCAGGGGAGTCACTTTAGGGAAGAAGGATGTGACCTGGCTCCTTGATCGTCTGTGTTTCTCACAACACCATTGCCTTCTTTCTGAGTTGGCAGTGAGTTTCTGGTTCACACAGAAAGCACGGCCTCTTGGTGCTGTGAGCACCCCCATTTATTCAGTTGTAGGTGTAACACACTTGCCCTTTTTGAGACTCACTGCATTCCTGCACATTGTGGGTTCACTGCAATTCTGTGTTCATGGGACATTGTGAATGGGACGGCAAGGAATGGCAGACACACATGGCGTGGACATCCTGTGCTCGTGCACACGCTCCGTTGTCCCTTCAGACTTCACTAACACAACATAAATTTACAAATAAAATTATTAAGAATTTCAAGATGATGACAGCAAAGCATTAAACCAAGCATGGGTCCTTCTGAGCCCTGGGCTCTGTGTGACTGCACAGGTGGCACTCCCAGGAAACTGTCCCTGCTCAGAAGCACATGCACACGCCCAGCCCTATGCAACTAATTTGTCAGTTTACTGATTGACCCCTGCAGCCTAGGAATCAGGATCCGCGGGCCTGGTGCCCCGAGCCTGCAGCCTGAGCTGAGCGTGGAGCATGTTGATGGCCTAGTGCAGGGCCGCCCCGGGGGATAGTCAGCCACCAGAGAGCCAGGTGTGCTGTGGGACTGTGGGCTTTGTGCCACCAGTGGACACTCACAAGAGGGCGTCCCCAGAGACTGCAGCTTGTCCAGGGCCACCTCCAGTGCACCCACGTGCGTGAAGAACATGAGCATCGGCTGGGCATGCAGACGTCCCACGACCCGTGCCTGCACTGAAGGCTTTCCGTCATTCGGTCCCTTTTGATGTGATTTACACTGGAGCTTCATAGTGTAATGTCATCCATATCTTTTCTTCTAAAAACTTCCATTTTCCTTAAAGTCCCTTGTTGCTTTATAGTTTTATTTTCCTTATGTACCTCTCCCTTATTCATTAAGTAGCTGGTAGAGGCGTAAATTGCCTTTTAGTTATTTCTTTTCTTCCTCCTCTTTCTCTTTTTTTTCCTTCTCCCACTTCTCCTTCTTCTTTTAAACCTGGAGCCACATTCCTGGGGCTCTTCCCCGTCTCCTCTTGTGCCAACTTTCCTGCTTTCTCTTGGAACCTTCCTTCCCATCATCCTTGGCGTTCCCTTTGCTTCTCTCTTACGTATCATCCCATTTCCACATCTTTCTTTTGCTTTGTTTCCTTCCTCATTTTATGAATCTCTTCCTCCAGAAACTTCCTGATAAAGGATACAAGGAAGCAAAATTGTTCAACTCTTCATATGGGAAACTGTCTTTATTCTGCTCCCACACTTGATTGATAGCTTGGCTGGAGGTAGAACTCTAGATTAAAAATCATTTTCTCTCAGAATTTTGAAGATATTTCTCCACCATTTTCTAGCTTCCAGGGTTCCTGTGAAGAAATCCATTCTGATGTTGTACGTGACCTATTTTTTTCTTTGTAAGTCTTAGGCTCTTTTCTTTTTCTCCAGTGTTCTCGAATTGAAGTGTGACTGTCCTTGCTGTCGGATTTTTCATTCACCAGAATATAAATCCATTGTATCAGTGTACATTCCACCAACAATGTATGAGAATTCTGGTTGTTCCACATTCTTCCAATATTTGCTGTTGTCAGGCTTTTTGTTTGTTTATTTTTTGCCATTCTGGTTAGTATATAGAGACATTTCATTGCAGTTTTAATTTTAAAATGTAAATAAGTGACAAAATATCAAAATATCATTTGTTTGCCCCCTACCCCGACAAAACAGTAGTAACATCCTTTTTGGTTGAGGAATTTGGAAAGCAGATTTTCATATGTTGTTGCTGAAAGTATAAACTTGTTCAGGCATTTTGGAGAGCAATTATCTATCCAATAAATCTTCACTCACTGTCTGTCTACTATGCCAGGCACTGTCCTAGGCAGTGAGTATAATGGGGAATAAGACAGGGTCTTGCCTTCATGGGAAAGACAGATAATAAAAAAGCAAATAAACACAAGATCTTATACATCATTTCTGTGCTAGGAAGAAAATAAATAGGTGCCATGAAGTAACAACAGGGGTTGGCATAGCTAGATGGCAAGGTCATAGAAGGCTCTTCAAAGAGGTGATACCGAAGCAAGTTGCATAAGTGCCTAAAGGTCAAACGTGCTTACCTCCTGACTGAGAGATCCCCTTCCAGGTATCTGGGTTACAGAAACCCACGCTCACACACAAACATCTATGTGCAGGGTGTTCTCTACTGCCTCCTCTCTCACCCCACCACAAGCGGTTCCAGCTCACAGGAGCCGGTGTGACCTTTTGAAAACTCAGATCTGCTCATGTCACTTCCCTGCTTAAAACCCTTCGATGACCTGCACTTCAGATAAAATCCAAACCCCTTGCCGTATAGAGCCCCCCGTGATCTGGCCATTCCCTACTTACAGCTTAGCTTTATTTCATCCCATCCTCCCCCTCTCTCCCTATGATCCAGCCCACCCTGCTCTGTTTCCTATTCTTCACATAAGCTAAGCCTTTGTACACACGGTTCCCTTGGTCTGAATGCTCTTGCCTAGATGCTTCATGTGGTCAGCACATTCTTGTCCTTCTGGTCTCTTCTCCTAAGACTGGTCTTCTTGACCACATAGGTGGCTTGTGTTCTGTCAACTTGCCTAAACTGAGAACTATATTTCCCAGCCCCATTTTCCCTGTACAGTTCCAGTTAGAGTTGGCCAAGAGAGGAGCTTGGATGAAGTTTGGAAGGCAGAAGTAAAGCAATGGCCGTTACTCTCTGAAGGTCACTGTAGTGAGATGTGGGGATGGACAGAGACATGCAGAGGTGCCCAGCAGACTCCAGCTTTTCCCTCATCTCCCTACCCTTACCGGCCCTATTTGACTCTGCTTTCGGACTCCTGGCCCTGCTGACCATCAACAGCCTCGACCACACCCACAGAAGGGCGCGAGGGGCGCAATGCAGAGATCCCAATGCCGCATGAGTGCCGGGAAACTGAGGCTCGCAGAAATCCATCTGTGCAGCCAGGAAAACAGGAAAACGAGAGGAATCCTGAGCACTGTCTGTCTGTTACGCTTCTTTCTCCACAACACACACCAGGCGAGGTGGATGTGATGATTCTCATCAAAGGAAACATCAAAAAGGGCAGTGAAAGAGGGAGCAGGCTAGGACATGAGGTGGGGCTTGGAGATGTCAACACCAGAAACAGTTCACATGGTTTTCTAGGAGTGATGGGAAGACAGTGGAGATTTTTTTTCAAAGAAGCGTTTCATTGGAACGAATGGTGAAATCCGGACTCCAGAGCAGAGATTCATTTTTTAAAAAAATTTTTGCACGGGAAGATTCGCCCTAAGCTCACATCCATTGCCAATCTTCCTCCTCTCCGCACAAGCCCCAGTACACAGTTGTGTACAGTTGTAAATTCTTCTGGTTCTTCCATGTAAGCTGCTGCCACAGCATGGCTACTGACAGACAAGTGGTGTGGTTCTGCGTCTGGAACTGAACCCAGGCCATGAAAGTGGAGTGCACCGAACTTTAACCACTAGGCCGTCAGGGCTGGCTCATCACTGGAGATTTTGAGCAGTGGACTGAAGTGATCTCATTTCCATTTTTATACGTTAGCTCTGGAAGCTGTGTAGAAAATAGGTTGCACTTGCGAATGGAAATCAACAAGATGAAGACTAAAGCCAAAAGCCATTGTTACATTTCTCAAATTTGCAAAATAACAGGCTGTCCAATTTTTAAAGCAGTTTGTAATAGGCACCAGTTCTGTGCTCTGCTGAGACTCTTCAGCTAATAGTTGCAAATTATATTTATATGTACATATATATAAGACAAAAGTAAGCAACCATTGAATACTCCTGACTGCAGAAACCTTCTCACCATGCACAGAGGAAGAAAGGAAGCAGGGAGAGGCTGCTCCAGCAGCAGCAGTGTGGCTGTGCGATGCAGCTTAACCCTTCGGCTGCCCACGAGGAGGCGACAACGCGCCTTACTGCACTTCTGGCCTCTGGTCCTCTCAGCCAAGCACTGCACCATCAGTCTGCCTCTTTGCCAGCTTCCACGAGCTTCATCTGCGTCCCAAGCTGCTGATAGAAAATGGGGGTATGAATTCCTCCCCTTTCATCTGTGGGATGAGCTGGAACAGGTGCAAACATGGACAGGCACAGAGATCGTGGAGAGGCTGCTGCCCCTGTAGCCCCACAGGAACAGGTCCTTCTAAGGCCACCTGTTATCTTCAGGAGACTAAATCAAGTGGACATTAGTTCAGTCCTCATTTTACTTGAATGTTCATCAGTATCTGACCTGTCCCCTCTCTCCTTCATTTTGCTATATGCTAAATTAAAACTCCATTGAATAAAGAACACTCTCCAAAACACGAGTGAATGGACTAGACCTCACGCAGTTAAGCTGAACACGACAGTCATGTAACAAGGAACATCACACAGATTGGTATTTCTTATTGTGCAAAACTGTTTACATACCTGTTTTATAGTAAACAAAATGTACAATACTAGGTTTGTAAATCATGTGTTGAAGAAACTAGTATATTTTTAAAGCAAATATTTTAAAAAATCTGTTCCATATATACTATTTAAAAACTATTTCAGGGGCTGGCCCCGTGGCCAAGTGGTTAAGTTTGCGCGCTCTGCTTCGGCGGCCCAGGATTTCTCTGGTTCGTCCTGGGCACAGACGGGGCACGGCTCATCAAGCCATGCTGAAGCGGCATCCCACACGCACAACTAGAAGGACCCACAACTAAATTACACAATTATGTACCGGGGGGCTTTGGGAGAAAAATAAAATCTTTAAAAAAAAATTATTTCCATTTCTTTTGCATTCTAATGCTGACATCAAAACAGATCAACTCAGAAAATTGACTCAAACTCATAACAGAAAACAAGTTCTCAATTAATGTAGATTAAGTGACGTAAGTAGGGCAAAACTCAAGAAGTTCCAGTTATTGCTAAATTCATACAGGCAACCTTAACGGTCCAGTTTTAAGCATTTGAAGGCATTTTTTAAAGTTTCTCACATTAATGATCAAATTATGTTTTAAAATTCTATCACTGAAGATTGATAATTACCTATCAGGAAAAGAAAATCATTAACGTCAGCAGCATCACTACTACTCGGTTGAACCATATGAAACTGCCAATATTCAGTTATTTTTCTGCCCTGTAAAATGGCAATTTTATGTGGTTCAACTCAAAACGTACCATGCTCTCTGCAAGTGTCGCCTGAATATGATCCGGTGTGTTTCCTGTAAGTTTCTAAGTTGGAGAAAGCTACAGAAACTAACAAAATTGCCCCGCCTCACACTGAATTAATTAAAGTTGAAAAAATATTGCTTAAAAATAATCATTTAAGCTGATTAGCAGATTTTAACCGTTCAGCTGTGTTAACCTGATTCTTATCAATGCATCACAACAAGCAACTGCCTAAGTGAGTACAGCTAGACCCTATTTTCTCTTTAGATCTTCTGGAGGAAAATTAAATTTGTTTCTTTCGCCACCTTGTGACTACTTCGTTTTCCAGCTTTGCTAGTTACTGAAAGAATCTGAGTGGTCTTATGAAGACTCTATTTTTCGAGAAGAAAAAGCATTTTGGTCGTTGGCTTACAGAACTTGCTTCTTTTCAGGATGCCAGAGAAAAGGGTGAATTGATAGGAAAATGAGATTTGGTTTTTTTTTTTTAAAGATTTTATTTTTTCCTTTTTCTCCCCAAAGCCCCCGGTACATAGTTGTGTATTCTTCGTTGTGGGTTCTTCTAGTTGTGGCATGTGGGACGCTGCCTCAGCGTGGTCTGACGAGCAGTGCCATGTCCGCGCCCAGGATTCGAACTAAGGAAACACCGGGCCGCCTGCAGCGGAGCGCGTGAACTTAACCACTCGGCCACGGGGCCAGGCCCGAGATTTGGTTTTAAAAGTGTATAAACTTAGTGCCTGCTGTGTGCTAAGCCCAGCAGGAAACAGAAGACAGAGAAGAAGGGGACCCAGTGGCTTTCTCCTTGGAGTTCAGTGTCCAGAGGAGGGAGATACCAAGACAACTGCCTGATGCAGAACCGTGAGCAAAGGAACAAAGAGAAGAGAAGGTTTTTGGAGGGAACTCACTCAGAATACAGCTAGCAGGCCTCCAGCTTTCTCCTGGAACTCTGGGGTTACCTCTGTCATAGGCTTGTGTTTTCCCTCCTGATGACAGGACCTTGTCTTCAATTTCCCTGCTATTCTCTGAATCAAGTGTGGGTACTCAGCAAAGACTAGTCAGTTTCCAATAAGGGTGCCCTGGAGCAGTCTCTCTCCCCAGAAAATAGATCAGCTCGGTGTGGCTGGCAGCAGCAAAATGCAAGAACTATTCCTCAGACTAGAAAGGGCCAACAACATGAAGCTGTGTTTCAGGCACAGAATAATGTGGAAAACTGCTGAAATGTTTGGAAACAAAACATACTTTTCTTTGAGCAAAACAGGTCTCTGTAGTGCAGCTGGGCTCTTCCATCCCTCGGGAAAACACACCAGAGAAGCAGGAATTTGTTGTCAGAGGTGAAATTGGCGAAGCCCTGTGGAGACCATTCAGTGTTTCCCAGTGGGGGCGCTATTGATGTGTTGGATGAAACAGTTCCACCTTGTCGGGGACTGGCCAGGGCACTGCAGAAAGATTACCGTCCCTGGATGCTGGACACTAAACGTCAATACTCTCCAGTCCCTGTAAAAACCAAGAATTCTGCACCCCCTCCCCCACCTCCAAAACCTCCCCAGGACTAGTGCTGCCATAGTTAAGAACCACTGAATCTTCTCATTTCCATCAATGGGTAAATTGAGGCCCAGAGAAGGGAAGGAACTTGCCTGAGTCAGACAAGAAATACATAAAACCATCAGAGAGGATTTATTGAAAACCTACTATACAGAGCTCAGGCATTCTAGTAGAACCTGGCTGGGGCAGGGGCTGCGGGGCGGGGAATAAGAAATACAGGACATGGTCATTATCTTCACAAGAGGAGAGGAAGAGAGTGAAAGATCTAATATTTATTGGGAAGCTATTGTATTCTAGCACTTTCTAAAACTTTTGCATTATCTTTGCAACAACTCTTTGGGGAAACCGAGGCTCACAGAGTTTAAGTGTGGCGTCAGAATTCAAAGCCAGGTTTCCCTGACTCCAAAGTTACTGTTACTTTTCCAAAGTACGTGCAACCATAGAAACTAGCATTTAAAAAAATTATCCTAAATTTGAGAAAAGCTATAAAGATGACCATGTGTCCTTTCAAAGTCATACAAGAGCCCTATCTGATAAGCCCTCGTAGGGTCATCTGGTTCTCCTGGCAAATGTGACAATGTTTAAGTTCATATTTACTGTTGTTTAGAGACCAGATTCTTAAGTTAGGGATTAATTAATAAAAAACGGAGAAGGTGCAAATTATTCTTGTCTGGTAAGTGTATAAATGATCTCTGTCCAATTGAGAAGGTAACCACAAAGGTTGTGATTTATTACCCTGCAGGACCTTGACCACTTTGTGTCTAACTTATCAAATTTATTACGGTATGTTTTTCTTTCACTGAGAATATAGGCATCAGCTTTTCATATTCTCCTTGGAAGCAGCTGTCATTGAACCAGCTGGCTCCTTCAATAATAAGTTAGTTAAATGTTTGACACATGCTCACTACATAGTTGTGTGAGAGCTATGTGTCTTTAACTCATTGAGAATTGTATTTTGACGTTAGCATGACCCAGTACGTGGCTGCCTGCTGCGTGGTGACAGTAAAGCTCTAGGGACTGTGGGGACACACAAAGGATGAGAGGGCGAGCTCTGGGAGAATCAAAGGACAGGGATTCTTGGGCTGGGCCTTGGAGGAAAGGTAACATTTGAACAGGCAGAGAAGGGAGGGCTTTCCAGCAGGGACTGCAGCATGAAGGGAAGAAATTAGGGTTTTTGTAGAGGCTACAATTAAAGGAGAGGCACCTAGTTTGGTGTTTTTCCTCGTGCCATCCTCTTGACCTTGTGGGATGCAGAATGTGAAGATTAAATGGAAACAGGCCACTTTAGAATCCCAGTAAGGACAGGGGTCGGAGCTATTTTGATCAACGATGTGCACTCAGTGCTTGGATAGTGAGCCAGTGATGACTATTTGTGGAATGAATAAAGGAGTATGATTAACTTCCATTAATTGACCACTTACTATCTCCCAGGCACTGTGCCAAGCTCTATAACAAAGTAATTTCATCAAATCCCCACATTGATGGTATGAAGCAGATTTTATTAGTTTTCAAATTAGGCCCAGCCTATGGCAAAATTGTAACATGGATGATTTTTATCTTTGGGGCTCCTTAACCCTTTCCCTCAGGGTCAAGGATCCAAGACTTATGATTATTCTTCCCACTGTCTAAACTCTCTTCCCCCTTCCCAAGCTGGGTGGTGTCACCATCACTGGAATAAATTGGTCCTAAATGATGTCCTACTGAGAGAGTCCTAGATGGCCTTCTGGGTAAACCGGGGCCACATGGAAGTACTTGCTGAATTTTAGTGAGTGGATCTGGAGACAGCAATCACAGAGATTCTTGGTTTTCTTACCTACAGGGAACTCTCATGTTGTGGTAGAAATTTCCAACTAGAAAAGAGGTAAAGGTTGCTTCCATCACTGCCCCTATCCCATGTGGGAAGAGAACTCTGGACCTCTTTTGAGGAGACCACCTATTTCTGGATATTAGGATGGTGTGCCAGACACAGAGATGTATTGCTCAGATTCCGCCTCCAAGAAAGGACTCATGCCCAGCTGTGAGGAATGTGTTTAGCTGGCAGCCTCTGCTGTTAATTCCTTCAGATTTGCCTCAAATCTTGAGTTGAGGTACAGCAGATCTTCTAGGGGTGGCCGCAGCCAACAACTGAGCAAGACTGCGGTAAAAGGGCCTATCCATTTCTGTCTAACACGGGACTCCTCTACCACGCTCCAGACCTCCCCGCTGGGCTGAGGGAGACTTTGTCAGATCTACCTCGTGGTCTGGCAACTCCTCCTTCCTAATCCTGCTTCTTGCCTTTTTCCTTTCTCAAGTGCTACTCCCCAATGAACTTTTTTCACTCCTAAATCTGTCTTGGCATCTGCTCTCCGGAGGGCCCAGCTGACACAGATAGGATGTTGTTAGTTCCAAGGAACCTGGGGAGTCGATATTTTAGAACTGGATTTGAGCCAGTACCAGCAATATGCACACTCACCCTGGAGGCTGGGGACCAAGGTGTCCTTCCACTCTGGCACATGAACCAAACAAGCTTGTGTTTCTTGATCTTCTTGGCACTGACTATGCCTTGATATTCTGTAACACAGTTTGAATGTTCCCACTGGCTTTCTCAGTGTGTGATTTTTCCAATTAATCAAGTGTGACAAGACAAAGTCACTAAGTCCATTTCCAGGCAGGCAGTTAGTTTCAATCAAGTTGCCTGGTTTAAAGAGACTGTTATCTGGTCATATGTGAACTCCATAAGTCCCTTCCCATACACTGTCATGATTTAGGCCAGGCCTTTCTCAGCTACCTGGCAGACTGTCACTCGTCTCTTGGGTCACTTATAAAATGCCCTATATTTGGTATTGGGTGAGGAAGTGTTAATGTGGTTGTTGACCAGGTACTTAACTTGAAGTCATGAAGGAAAGGGCATAGTTTTGATTTTGGTATGGAAGCATCTCCTACTTCCTTATTAGAAGAGCTACACTCCCCAGGTCATCCATCCATCCACTCATCCCTCAAATATTTGTTGACTGAGACAGTTGTTACTTGTCCTTCGCTTGATCAGATTCTTGCAGCTACACCCATAGGGCCACATTTTGGGGAAATCTACATGCAGCTTCTTC
>NC_060267.1:75666372-75668177 GCF_021613505.1 Equus quagga | reverse complement strand
GTTTCTGTTGGGGTATAAGGGCTGGCCCCTCCTATTCCACCATCTTGCTGATGTCAACCCAGATCAGTATCGTTGCACCTAAAAGACACACAGAGAAAGACATTAAGTTTTCAAATGTATTTTTTAATTTTCTTAAATATCTAATGAAATCAGGGATGAAATGACAGTTACGGTGGAATCAGCCATTACAGGGGCTATGCCACTGCTTCTTGCTACACTTTGCTCAGGGACTGGAGGGCCAGGCTCACAGCCAAGTCCCACTGGGGATTTTCCACCATATTTAAGTCATTTTTAAAATTTGAGTTCATAATAGTTTACATTCTTGTGAAATTTCACTTGTACGTTATTTCTTGTCTGTCACCACATAAGTGCCTCCCTTTACCCCCTGTGCCCCACCCACCACCCCCCTTCCCTGGTAACCACTGTTTTCTTTGTCCATATGTTTGTTTATATTCCACATGTGAGTGAAATCATCTGGTGTTTGTCTTTCTCATCTGGCTTATGTCACTTAGCATAATTCGCTCCAGGTCCATCCATGTTGTTGCAAATGGGATGATTTTGTCTATTTTTTATGGCTGAGTAATGTTCCATTGTATATATATACACCACATCTTCTTTACCTAGTCATTGGTCGATGGGTACTTGGGTTGTTTCCATGTCTTGGCTATTGTGAATAGTGCTGCAGTGAACATAAGGGTATATATGTCACTTTGGATAGTTGATTTCAAGTTGTTTGGGTAGATAGCAGTGGCATAGCTGGGTCATATGGTAGTTCTATTTTTAGTTTTTTGAGGTATCCTCATACTGTTTTCCATAATGGCTGCACCAGTTTGCATTCCCACCAGCAGTGGATGGGGGTTCCCTTTTCTCCACACCCTCTCCAACATTTGTATTTTTTTTTTTTGAGGAAGATTAGCCCTGAGCTAACTACTACCAATCCTCCTCTTTTTGCTGAGGAAGACTGGCCCTGAGCTAACATCCCTGCCTATCTTCCTCTACTTTATATGTAGGACGCCTATCACAGCATGGCGTGCCAAGTGGTGCCATGTCCGCACCTGGGATCCGAACCAGTGAACCCTGGGCTGCCGAGAAGCGGAGTGTGCACACTTAACTGCTGCGCCACTGGGCCAGCCCCCTCCAACATTTGTATTTTTAGTCTTAGTGATGATAGCCACTTTACCAAGTGTAAGGTGGTACCTTAGAGTAGTTTTGATTTGTGTTTCCCTGGTGATTAGTGATGTTGAACATCTGTTCATGTGTTTATTGGCCATCTGTATATCTTCTTGGAAAATGTCTGTTCATATCCTCTGCCCATTTTTTGACTGGGCTTTTCTGTTGTTCAGTTGTGTGAGTTCCTTATATATTATGGAGATTAACCCCTTATGGGCTATATGATTTGCAAATACTTTCTCCCAATTGGTGGGTTGTCTTTTTGTTTTGATCCTAGTTTCTTTTGCCTTGCAGAAGCTCTTTAGTCTGATCAAGTCCCACTTGTTTATTTTTTCTTTTGTTTCCCTTGTCTGAGAAGACATGGTATTCAACAGGATTCTTTTAAGTTCAGTGTCAAAGAGTGTACTACCTATATGATCTTCCAGGAGTTTTACGGTTTCAGGACTTATCTTCAAGTCTTTGATCCATTTTGAGTTTATTTTTATCTATGGCATGAGATAATGGTCTACTTTCATTCTTTTGCATGTGGCTGTCCAGTTTTCCCAACATCATTTATTGAAGAGACTCTCTCTTCTCCATTGTATTTTCTTGGCACCTTTGTCGAAGATTAGCTGTCCACATATGTGTGGTTTTTT
>NC_060267.1:75642953-75648306 GCF_021613505.1 Equus quagga | reverse complement strand
GAACAATGTGGAACAGGCTTAGGTAGATGCTACACACAGGGTGGCTCTGCCATGGCTGAGGATACGCCTAGCATATTATCTGGAAGACCAGTCTCTGGTTTTCCTGTAGTGCGCACACCTCTATGGTCTGTTCTCCTGAGTGTGTGCGCCAGTTTTTCTCTGTCAGAATCCAGAGTACTTCCAGTGCTTGTTTCATAATCTGTGGGGACGTAAAATCTACAACATTTTCTGTCAAATATCAGGCTGGAATTGTACACCTCAATGTGGGCTCTGTTGTTTGTGTGTTCCCTATATTTATAACCATTGGGAGAAAGCAGTGAGAGCATGGCCTGACTATCTTTTCCCCCCGTTTACCTTGTCCAGTACCTTCTTTGCTGTCATTGTGTGGAAGTGAGGTTTTGGCTTAAAGTAAGCCAGATTTGGACTTCCTGAAAAATAAAAGATCTGAAAAAACTTTCTGCCAGGCTGCTGACCTCCTACACTGATGTTGGGAAGCTAGATCTTTACCCCGCCTTAAACCATTGCCTCTTGTCTCTTTGGCTTGTTTAGCACTGGGGTGAGAGCTGTACGTTTGGGCAGAGTGGGATATGGATAAATCCTGCAGTTATCTGGATGCCCGGAGTTAAGCCCTGCACCCTTCTCTGAGTCCATTAATTATCAGACACAAATTTTATTGCCACGGGTGCCGCTCTGTCCATTCCAAAAAAACCCTACTTGAGCGCATGCTGGTCAGTTGGGCTGACTTCAGTTATGAGCCCATGACAAAGAAAAGGAAGATCTTTTACTGTAAGGTAGCCTGGTCCCAGTATACACTGGGCTCAGAAGAAAAGTGGCTCCTGAACAATTGCTTATTTATGATACCACCTTATAGCTAGTATTATTTTGCCGGAAGGAAGGAAAAGAAGATGAAATCCTCTATGTTCAAGTTTTCATGCTGCTATATCTGGACCAGGGAAGGCGGGACAATGGACCAAGGAGCCCCCCAGCTCCTCCTCATTCTCCCCCTTTTCCAGGCCCACTGCTTGCCCAAGGGGAAGTGCCGGAAGGATTGCCAGGTGTAAGAGAGGGGCTCTCTTCTTATCAAACCCGGGAAGGGACAGAATTTGGTCAGGGGGCCCTTCCCAGAGTGGGGAAACTTCCACTGTGACAATATCCCATAGGCATAAGTGGACAAGGGCAACTGGCTGGCTTCATTTGGGTGAACTCTCCTTTCTCTACCTTGGATTTTTTTTTTTTTTATTAATGTTATGATAGATTACAACCTTGTGAGATTTCAGTTGTACATTTTTGTTAGTCATGTTGTGGGTACACCACTTCCCCCTTTGTGCCCTCCCCCCACCCCACTGTCTACCTTGGATTTTTTTAATGGGAAAAATTTTATATGTCTGAATGCCCTGTTCTCCTGTGATGAGACCTTTTATGTAAACTGAATGCTCAAGTGACTTTTGCTCCAGGCCAGCTAGAGGTGCAACTGCCACTGGAACAATGCTTATGGTTCCAGATGGCCCTGCTAGGTGTTCAAAAGCCACCGCCAGACCAACTGCCACTGGAGATTTTCAAGGAGGTAAAACCGGACATGTGGGCAGATGGGAAGCCTCAGAAAACAACGAATGTCCAGCCAATACATATAGCCTGAAACAATATTTGCTAAAACAGGAGGCTCAGGAGGTCATTCATCCCGTGCCTCATAAATTCCTGGTAGCAAGATTAATCAGACCTTGCCAGTAGCCATATAATTCTCCTATTCTTGCAGTCAAAAAACCCAATTCAGGCAGATATTGGTTTGTTCAGGACCTTCATGCCACAAATGAGGTGGTTCAGGACCCTCACCCTTTGGTGCCCACCCCTGACACCTTGCTAACCTACATCCCAGGTGAGTACAACTGGTTTTCAGTTTGAGACTGAAAGGATGCATCCTTCTGCATACCGCTCATGGAAGAATCACAACTCTTTGCCTTTGAATGGCATGACGCAGATGATTAGGCCACTCAATAATGTTGTTGGACAGTGCTGCCTCAGGGCTTCAAAAACTCCCCTACACTATTTGGAGAGGCCCTAGCTTAAGACTTGAGCCACTCACAATTACAAGAAGGATTACTGTTACAGCACGTGGGTGACTTGCTGATAGCGAGCCCCACTTGTGAGCAGTGTCTGGCCAACACAATAAAGATGTTAAATCATTTGGCTGAATGTGGGTATAAGGTCTCACAAAAGAAAGCACAGATCTGCAAACAAAAAGTTACATGTTTAGGATTTACCTTATCAAAAGGCCGAAGGGAACTGCTGCCAGACTGAAAGAAAGCTATAGAATGCCTAAGGCCTCCCACCACCCGGCAACAACTATGAGGATACTTGGGCATGGCTGATTTCTGTCACATCTGGATTCTTAACTTGATCTCATAGTAAAGACCCTCTATAAGGCTCTAAAAGGGGTACACCAAGAGCCACTAGAATGGACAAAAGAATGTCAGGTGGCCTTTGACATCATCAGGAAAAAGTTAATTTCAGCTTCAGCCTTTGGACTTCCTAATTTGGACATGCTCCAAGGTCCTGGGGGATAAGGTTTCTCTTATCTCCAGCAGGAAGATAAATACAACTAGTGTTTTTTAACTACAGATGTGTTCTTAGTGGTCTTTGGTTGGTAGGCATTAACAGAAGTTATTAGCCCAAAAAGACTCCCCCCAAGATACAATGAAAAGGACATTCATTTACCAACAGATGACATTAACACAATACCATATGTCTGAAGGTGAAGGTGCTGGACCCCGCAGAGGAAGTGGGAGGAAGTAAGGAGATCTCCTCTCCCCCTCCAACAGCAGGGACCCTGGGCTCCGGACCACACACGGCTCTGAGAAGAAAGGGTGAGTAGCAGCTGTCTGCAGGAACACCTTCACTCTCCAAGAAACCTCACAGCCTGTGAGAAATCCCCACACAGAGACGACTAAGCTATTGTGGGGGTGTCTACATGAAACCAGCACCCCAGGAGAGCAGATAGCTAGGGCAGAGTGAGAACCTCCCTGGGATCTTGCAGGGGAAAGAAAGTGCCGCTCCCCGGCCTGGTGCTCCAGCTTACCACTTTAGTAAGCTAAAGTAAGTATTTAGCTTACTGCAGCAAGAGAAACCATACCCCCTAGGACCTGGGGGCATCTCAGTAAGAGCGAGTTGAAAGGGGCTTATAGGATATGGGCTTGTGCTGAGTGATGTTAAGAAGGCATTAGGGGGGCTGGCTTGGTGGCTCAGTGGTTATGTTCGCACGTTCCGCTTTGGTGGCCCAGGGTTTACCAGCCCAGATCCCGGGTGCGGACATGGCACCACTTGTCAAGCCATGCTGTGGTGGTCATCCCACATATAAAGTAGAGGAAGATGGGCACAGATGTTAGCTCAGGGCCAGTCTTCCTCAGCAAAAAGAGGAGGGTTGGCAGTAGATGTTAGCTCAGGGATAATCCTCCTCAAAAAAAAAAAAGAAAAAAGAAAAAGAAGGCATTAGGGAAGGATGGACCAGTTTTGGGATGGATACTAACAAAAGGCAGGGCATTTCAGCATTTGGGTATCTTACGGAGCAGGAGGTGGGAGGAATGAGGTGGGGCTGAGAATGTCATTGGTGAGAAGCAGTGTTCAGTTAATTAAAGGATTATTATCATCTTAACAACCTATAGAGACACTGTTTCCATGGCCATGTCCAGGTCCTGTTGAAAACATTGCTCATGTTTTGATAGGAATATCCAAGACTGATTGCCGGTAGGACTGATTTTTTTTTTCTCACTTCTCATCCTTTGAATTAGATCTTGGCTTAAACAGTATCCTCTCAGTGGCTCACTTTAACTGCTGTTGCTCATTTCTTTCCCAATATTTATGAAGAATTGTAATTATTTGATTTAATTTATTGTCAATTTATCTTTTTTCTTCTCTACTAGAATGGAAGATCCGTGAGGGCAGAAACGCAACTCACTTCTGACACGACCCAGAGATAGCATCAGATTCCACAGGTTAAGGGCTCAGTCTTATACAACTGCCATCAAACCCTCTTCAGATGGTAATCCCACGCCCACGTTGTGACCTGTGCTCCTGGCCAACCAGCTATAGAGCAGAGGTTCCAACTACCTGTCCTTGGATTTGGTTAATTTGCTAGACTGGCTCACAGAACTCAGAGAAACATTTTACTCACTAGATTACTGGTTTATTATAAAAGGATATAACTCAGGAACAGTCAGATGGAAGCTATGCATAGGGAAAAGTATGAGCAAAGGGCTCAGAGCTTCCATGCCCTCTGCAGATACACCACCCTACCCAAATTTAATCTCGACAAGTTCACCAACCTGGAAGCCCTCTGAACCCCATCCTTTTGTGTCTTTATGGAAGCCTTATTACATGGTCATGGTTGGTTAAATCATTGGTCATTGGTGATTGAACTCAATCTCCAGCCCCTCTTCCCTCCCAGAGGTCAGGGCTGAAAGTTCTAACCCTCTGATCACATGGTTGGTTCCCCTGGCAACCAGCTTTGGTTACCTGGGGGCTTTCCAAAACTCACCTCAGGAACATAACAAAAGACAGCTTTGTCAATTAGGGAATTCCAGTGGTGTTAGGACTTCCTTGACGGGAACCAGGATGAAAATCAAATATATATTTATTATTATAAATCACAATATCACAAGTAGAGAGAAGAGCACCTTCATTGAGTGCAAGTTGAACTCTTAACAATCCACTTAAAAAAGTTTTTATCTGTGATCTCTTGGGATCTAATTTATGTGCCCACTAAAGGCAAGGTTTGGGGATACATGAAATGTGTAGATTTTGAGCAAAATTATAAATAAAACTGACTCTCCCATGTGAACCTGTTTGGGGAACCATATTGGATTTTAGAACTTCAGGCAGCCTGATTCACCTGGGCCAATCATCATGATCACACTTAGAGGATTTGCTTCCAAACACTGGAATCGAAACTATCACAATGGTCACCCTGGCAGGATGGGAGATCAGGGCCTTCCACATGTGAGCACTTAGAATTAATTCTCACTCTCGCAACACACACCCTGTGTAGGAAGATGTGACTGCATCTATCAATATGGGATGCAAGATAAATATTGCAAAAATATTATGATACCTCACAAAATCAAAATCATGGTTAAGGAAGCCTCAGAACAGGTCCCAGAACAACAGTAACTTCTCATTAATGTGACTTGGCTCTTTACTCTGAGGTCTGGGTGCTTCCAGTCTAATTCTTAAGAGTAGATTCAAATTGACTGATGGTGGCTTGTGCTGGTTTCATCAGCCATAGGCAGCAGCAACCTGACCTGAAGGTCCCATTGATGTGTCTGGAGCCCGTCTCGTGGAAGAGCAGCCGTGCAGACAATGC
>NC_060267.1:75640093-75642943 GCF_021613505.1 Equus quagga | reverse complement strand
AAAAATAACTTCTATTTCTAGTAGAATAAAAATTAAAAGGGCAGTTAAATATGCAATTTTTGTTAGCTCCATGGAAAAGACAGAACAGACACCTGATAGAGATGCAGACCTGATTTCCGTACCTGGTTGTGAGGTAGTAATAGGATGGTTGGAACCCTTCCTAACTGCCTATCATAGGCCTTCCATGTTTACTCTGCTTCTCAGTTGCCCCACTGCTCTTTCCATGGTCTTATTTCCTGGGGATCCTTGCAGTCTTTCTAAAGGGAACTGAAGTCTGGTACACAGCTAACTATTTATGCAGATGACTTGGAAACTTGTGGGAAGAAAGATATTGAAAGGGAACTATAAAGTATCCTGTGTAATCATCCTATGGTTTTGAGGGTGAAAAAAACTATATTAATCATGTTATCTATTTTCTGCATTTTATGATGTATTGACATCTTAAAAATCTTTCTGGCTGGGGAGGGACTGCCCCTCCCAGGGCTAGCCAATTCTTAGAGACAGCAAAGGACTCAACTTTGATGTACAAACCGAAACAATCTTGAGTCTATAGCCCCAGCCATCTCCTTACTGAACTCTTGCACACAAGCCACTATTTCCCCTGCCCTAAATCACCCTTGGGCCAGGTACGAAGCAACTGGAGACCAGCCCTCTAGCCCAGAGCCCACCAGAATTATTCACACTAGCCAATTCTAAGCTGTTTACTTTGTCCTGCTCTTTCTTTCCCTCAGAAATCCCAATAAAAACTCTGGCTCAGGCTTTCTTTCACTCCTGTCTTCTGCCAGCTGACCATTTCCCCTGTGGCCCCACATGACATGCAGTGACTTCCTCTCTGGGACCTGTGACAATAATAAACTTCTTCCTTCCAAGCCTCCTTCTCATGTCCTCCAGTGGCCTCACTGTTACCATGCAATATCCAACGCATACATTCTTAGCGCAGAGACCCTCTTGAAGAATTGTCACTGGGCATCGGCAGCAATGGAACAACCAGAGATGCATTTGGGTCAAGAGAGAGATTCAGGGAGCAGCCAAGACTGTGAAGTGTTACTTTCAAGGAGTGAGCTTGTCAGTGAAGGAGGAAGAATACAGATGCTGTGTTTGGGAAATTGTTTGACTGCAAATGAGGAGGAGCTTTCTCTTCATTAACAAACTTGTAGAAACTATTTAAGGAAACTAGCAAAAGAATTAGATACATAGAACAGTGGTGAGATGATTCCTACACAGTCCAGGTGCTCAGACATTTTCAAAGTTGCTTCATCAACTGAAAATGAAGCCAGGAAACAACAATCTGATGTGAGAAGAAGAGAAAAATGTGAATTACAGTCCATAATCAGTCAGACAGATTTACATTCACTTTTCTGTGTTTATTTTGCACATGGCATTTCTCAGTGTATATATTTTATAGAACAAAGTGTTCTCATTTACAAGTACAATAATTTTACTTCGTATCATACAAATGCAGGTCCTGAAAAATATATTTCCCAGTATGCAACATTATTTAAAAATTTCCTTCAGTAAACTGCAGGAGAATTCATGTTTTCCCTGGACAGTAAATTCCTGACTGCAGTAGGAACAGAGAACATCACTCTTTCCAGCCTGACTCCCGGGTGGAGCATCAGTGAAGCTTCTCTTTTCAGGACGAACGGGACACATTGAGCTCTGGGGATGAGGCTGAATTTCAGGGCACCTGCCCTCAACCCTCTCTCAAATAATTCTAGCTCTAAAAGAGCTTAAGTGTGTTATTTTCTCCATTTGAGGTTGAAAATTGAACTTAGGCAGTATATTCCGGTAATCCCAAGGAGGCCAAAAGGGAACACCTGCTTCAGGAATACTGGTACTAACACCCACGGAAAGCTGCCCTCACACCCAGAGTTGAGGTGGCACAGACCGAGACTCCTCTCCCCACACTGCCTGGGAATTCAGGGAACAGACCAATGAGCACCAGGAAAACCACCAGACTCATCAGAAGAACCTCAGAAATGGCTTTCAAAGGTAGTTGTATATTAATTCATCTTCTGAGCCTCATCATCTCCCGAATCAGATCTTGACGCTCTTATAATGTATTTGCCTTGATTAATCTATGCTTTCATTAGTGTATACCACGCAAGGATTATATGAACATAGGCAAACTGAAAAAAAGAAAGAGACAGAAACCAAATAATGAGCCACAGGAATAGAAATGATTAATACAGGAGTATTCAGTCATTTTTAGCAAAAGACTCTCTAGTTCTGAGTTCTCCTGATTCATTCTTGGCCTTTTCTTGAGTGATCAGGATCATGAAATGATGGGTTGCCTAAAAAGAGAGACAAAACACTAAAGAACTTAAGCATGCCAGTGGGATTTTTGTGTTAGAAAGGAAGGAATTTGTTGGGCAAAAAGGGGAGAAGATGGATCTAGGAAAGTAGGGTGTGCTGGTGTGCTCACCTGTGCCCTGGGCAGCAGACCCTGCCCCCGGGGGCAAAGAACCCTCTGCCCAGTTTCCTTGACCTGAAATAGAGACCTCTCTGGATAGACGTGGATTCATATAAAATAGACAAGATTTCTGAGGTCTGGTTTGTGATTATCTTTGGAGGGGGTATGTGTATGTTGGGGAGGAGGGTGAGAGGAGTGGAGGATGACAGGAAAAGCAACTTTACGAATAGTGTGAGGAGGTAAAATTTGCATGGATTGTGAATTTGGGGTTCCTGTTGAATGTATTTTCATTCAAACTCACAATTCATGGCCCTCTGGCCTTCTTCACCTGATGGGAGAGTGCAGTAAAGAACTGTCTAGACCAGGGACTGGTTTTTTTGTTTTTTTTTAAATCACCTCTTTCCACTTATCTGCTTGAAGGTTTCCTTCGAGGAGAT
>NC_060267.1:75631965-75635305 GCF_021613505.1 Equus quagga | reverse complement strand
CTTGGCCCTTTCGTGGAGAGCTTCCAGGTTGGTGAGCACATGGAGACGCTGGGAGAGTGGTGTGCCTGGAGAGGGGATGGAAGCTCTGCATCTCTTCCCTCATACTCTGCCCTACACATCTTCCATCTGGATGCTCATCTGTATCCTTCATCCTACCCTTTCATAAACTAATAAGCATGTTTCCCTGAGTTCTGTGAGCTGTTCTAGCAAATTAATCAAATCTGAAGAGGGTGTCAGTAAGTCAGAAGCACAGGTAACAACCTGGACTTGCAACAGGCATCCTGAGTTGGAGGGGATTATTGGAACGTATGGTTTGGAGCCGGTCGGTCAGAAGCACAGGTAACAAACCCGGGATTACGACCAGTGTTTGAACTGGAGGGCAGTCTCGTGGGACTTTACCTGTGGAATCTGATTCTATTGCCAGGTAGGTAGTGTCAGAATTGAGTTGAATTCTTGGATACTCTACTGGCGTCTGATAAACACTTGTTGGTGTGGGGAAGCCTCCACACACACACACACGTTGGAATTGGGTCCAGCAACCCACTGCACTGAGCAAGGACTATGATCACTGATTTTTAAAAAATCCCCATGTACTGAGTAGGGTGCCCCTTGCATAGTAGATGCTTTAATGACTACTTGTTGATTAATATTCTACAAACTGATATTTTCTCCTTTATCAGTTTAGTTTCTGGAAGCCTCCATATCAGAGTTCTAAACTGTACCTGTGCTGCTACTGCTGAGTCTGTGAAGTTTCAGGATCTGAGTAGCCAGTCAGAACCCATGACCACCCCCAAAAAATGTAATTGTAAGGGCTGGCCCAGTGGTGCAGCAGTTAAGTGTGCATGTTCCACTTCAGTGGCCCAGGTTCGCTGGTTCGGATCCCGGGTGTGGACATGGCACCACTCAGCAAGCCATGCTGTGGCAGGCATCCCACATATAAAGTAGAGGTGGGCACAGATGTTAGCTCAGGGCTAATCTCCCTCAAAAAAAAAATGTAATTGTAGACCCTGCCTTTCTTACTTCCCGGTATAACATTAGTTATTAAAAACCTGACATTAGTTATTAAAAACCTCCTGTAGTTACTATGCTCTCAATTCATAACCATACCTGCAATCAGCCAGGAAAAGATGTGTGACTACCCTAATCTTTGACACATCCATCAGATCATCCAACTGTAAATTCTTTCCTTTTCCAAGGCTGACTTCAATGTTGTTAGAGTAGCAAAGACAAGACGTTGAACACAAGGACTGCTAGAGGCTCTTGCTTTCTAAATCCCACAAATGGTATCAGTGCATTTGTAACCATCATAGGCCAATTCCGAGGGGCCCTTTTGTATCATATTGTATCACTAACAATGTTGTATCAAAGTTGTTTTGCAGAGGTAAAGAGCAAAAACTGCAAGTCATGTCGCTGGAGCATGCTCAGAAGATGGGAAGCTTGTGCTCAGATGACCTCAAGCTGCATAGGAACCAAAAGCTCCCCAACTACAGAACTCAATGTAAAGAGAAAGTGGAGTGGGGAAGCTAATAAGCGAGGGGTCCCTTGATTTGTAGGACATCAGACTTATAAGACTGTTACACTCCCACCCTCCAATCAGATTCCACCAAGTTAGCACTTTTGTATAACCACTCCCATGCCCAAGTCCTTAAAAGTCAGTCCTCATTCAGCTTGGGGAGACGGATTTGAGCCTTGCCTCCTGTCTCCTTGCTGGCTGGCCATGCAATAAAGCTCTTTTTCTCTCAAAAGCTGCTGCTGTAGTATTGCTCTCTCTGCACATCAGACATGAGCCTTTGTTCTGTAACACATTTGAACTACAAAGAGGCTCAGGAAACATTAAGGCTAAGTCCTTGGTCTGCCCAAGATGCAATTCAAGCCAACAGTGATTAAGTGACCTGCTGAGGTCACACAGTTAGACACTGGCAGGGCTAGCACTATAGCTTCTCTTCTATTCTCAAGTTCCGTATTATTTCTCTCCATTTTAAAATGGTCCAAATTCTATTTGTGAAAAGAATGACCAGTAGAAAAATGTGAAGTATTTGTCAAATTCATAGAGGAAAAACATTTTTTTGAGTTTTTTTTTATTAAGATGATGATAGATTATAACCTTATGAGATTTCAGTTGTACATTATTGTTAGTAATGTTGTGGGTACACCACTTCACCCTTTGTGCCCTCCCCCTACCCCCCCTTTTCCCTGGTAACCACCGATCAGTTCTCCATGTCTATATGTTAACTTCCACCTATAAGTGGGGTCATATAGAATTCGTCTTTCTCTGTCTGGCTTATTTCACTTAACATAATACCCTCAAGGTCCATCCATGTTGATGCAAATGGAACAATTTGGTCCTTTTTTATGGCTGAGTAGTATTCCATTGTGTATATATACCATATCTTCTTTATCCAGTCGTCAGTTTCTGGGCATTTAGGTTGGTTCCACATCTTGGCTATTGTAAATAATGCTGTCATGAACATAGGGGTGCATGGGACTCTTGGGATTGCTGATTTCAGGTTCTTAGGATAGATACCCAGTAGTGGGATGGCTGGGTCATAGGGTATTTCTATTTTTAACTTTTTGAGAAATCTCCATACTGTTTTCCATAGTGGCTGCACTAGGAAAAACATTTTTTTTAAATCATTGGTTCAGAATCCTGTAGAGATTTTCTTGAAAGAGCAATGGGCTAAGTTTCTCTCAGTCTTTCCAAGGCATGAATATATTATGAAGTAAATGTTTAAATAATGATTATCATAATAATGTATTCATTTTTAACCAAACAGGTAAAAGCTGTAACCATTTTCAATGGAAAGCCCCATGGTTGACATAAGCAACTTACTGCCTGTAAACCTCCATTCACCAACAACACTGGAATATGTACACAAGTGAAGTGCAATCAGGATACCTTTGACTGCTCTAAACCAAGCTTGAAAACATAGATACCAGAGCTTTGAGAACTGACAAAACGTCTTTTATTTTCTATGTTTGAAGTAAACTAAACTGAAAATGAGATGGGCTTGGAAGGGAAGGAAATGCTATGTGTTTGGTTCTGTTCCAATGGGGCTATAGGTGAACTCTTTTAACACAAGTCCCTTGTAACTCAAGAATGACAGAAGCATAATATATTAGCAGAGATTTCTTCCAGTGCAAATTAGTGTTGATGGATATTACATCATTTCTAAATTTTCTTAAATCAGCATTTTCTTTGAATTTTTCTGGAAAAATTAATATTGCCTATATATCCAAATAAACAAAACAAACAAAAAACAAGTGGCAGAACTATCAGGAATTTTGCTCAATTATCTCAGGCACTGTCCTGGGTAGGTGAGAGGAGGTGGGATCTAATGCA
>NC_060267.1:75631561-75631865 GCF_021613505.1 Equus quagga | reverse complement strand
AAATGTACCAAACTAATGTAGAATGTTAATAGGTAAAGGTTCTGAGACCAATTCCAATGTGTGTGGTTGGGAGAGGAGTTTCCCACACCACCAAGCACCCGGGTGTCCTACAATTCAACTCAATTCTGAGGCTATTTACCTGGAGATAGCACCAGAATCCACAGGTTAAGGGCTCAGTCCCCAAAGACTGCCCCACTTCCCTTGAGACCCCAGTGCCAAGCCCAGGTTATCACCTATACTTTCGACTGACTGGCTGTAAATCAGAGGCTCCCACAACCTCCTCCTTGGGTTTAATTTGATAGAA
>NC_060267.1:75613590-75631551 GCF_021613505.1 Equus quagga | reverse complement strand
TCTGGTTGTTCTCTTCTCTCAGTGAAATAGGAAGCAGGATCATGAACTGAGAGTGAAGACTGGGGAGGAGTGGAGGTCTGATGTGAGTGAAGTGTGGCTGAGAGAGCAGGAAGGTGAAGGCAATAGGGACATCGTCTCTCTTTCTCCTGGCTTACTGCCTTAGCTGCTGAAACTATCTCCCTGTATCTGCTCTTGCTCCCCTACAGTCTATTCAACAGAGCATCCAAACTGGTTCCTTTAAAATATGTCAAATCATGTGACTTCTCCTCTCAAAATCCTCCCAGGAAAATTGGTAAATTGTATGTAAATTAGACCTTGACAAAGCTGATTAAAGAATAACAACTACAACCACCTTCCTATGGCTTCCCTTCTCACTCAGAGTAAAAACCAAACTCCTCGTAGTGGCCTACATGGCCCTGTGTGACCTGGACCTTTCTTACCTTCTCACCTCAACTCCTACTACGCTATGTCACCCACCCTTCTGTCCACAATGGTCTTCTTGACGCTCTCGACGCTCCACAGGCTGAGCACATGTGCACCTTGGAGCCTTTGTTCATGCTGCTCCCTCTATCTGGGAAATCCCCCCACCACCAGATATCTGCAAAGCTCACCTCCTCAGTTTCAAGTCTCTACTCAATGTCACACCACCAGGGAAGCATTCCCTGAACCCCTATAGGAAATAACAGCTGTCCCAGGCCCTCTTAACCCCATTTCTCTAGTACAGTTTCCTCCTCTAGTCACCATCTGACACACTCTGTATTTACTTGTTTATCACCTGTGTGCTCATCCCAGACCGTCAGTTCCATGGAGACAGGGACTTTCTCATTGCTGTATTTGTTCATTGTTTTGTTCACTGCTGTAACCTCAGAGCCTCAACCCTTACCTGGCAAAAAGCTGGCTCTCAATTAAGATTTATTCAATGAATGAAAGAAAGAAACTCTTTCCTCCCTCTGGACACAGAGATGATATTTCAGGAAAGAAAAAAATAAAGCCAAACTGCAGTACAGACCAACTTGTATGTTTCATGAGTACAAATTTCCCAAACAGGCTCAAGAAAGTACGCTATCTGGAGTGAAGTGTGAGATGGGAGAGTCTGCTGTTTCCTCACGTCCTCAACTCTTATGTGCCTCTCATAAGTGAGCAGCTTGCCATGCTAAGAGATATTTTAACTTTTTTTTTTAAAGATCGGCACCTGAGCTAACAACTGTTGCCAATCGTTTTTTTTTTTTTATTGCTTTTTCTCCCCAAATCCCCCCAGTACATACTTGTATTATTTTAGTTGTGGGTCCTTCTAGTTGTGGTATGTGGGATGCTGCCTCAATGTGGCTTGATGAGCGGTGCCATGTCTGCGCCCAGGATCCGAACCAGCGAAACCCTGGGCCACCAAAGCAGAGCGTGCGAACTTAACCACTGGGCCACGGGGACAGCCCCTATTTTAATGTTTAAAGAATATATTCGGAGGGGATGGCCCGGTGCCGCAGCGTTTAAGGTCCCACATTACATTTCAGTAGCCCAGGGTCTGCCGGTTCAGATCCCAGGTGCAGACATGGCACCACTTGGCAGGCCATGCTGTGGTAGGCCTCCCACATTTAAAGTAGAGGAAGATGGGCACAGATATTAGCTCAGGGCCAGTCTTCCTCAGCAAAAGGAGGAGGATTGGCAGCAGTTAGCTCAGAGCTAATCTTCCTCAAAACAAACAAACAAACAAACAAGAATATATTTGGGAACATTCATACATATATTGTTGCATAGCTGTATATAGGTAGGTGTACATATAAATTATGGACAGTTTCAGAGAATTTCAAGACACATTTAACTCCATGTGACTTTTCAAACTTCAGGCATTAACTTTAGAAATTAAACCCAGCTTAAGGTACAAAAGTCTTGAAAAGTTTTGCTCACCAAAAACAAGGTAGTAAGGGGCCAATGGTCAGGTCCTCCTCCTTATGATCTTATGTAATCAAGTAGAGATTTGAGAAGACACAGCTGGAGAAGAAAAGGGGTCCTGAGAAATCAGGATTGTCTTTATAGGAACCTGGTCTGACCACCAGGATATAACTCACACCCTCCCTAAAAATAAGGTCAGAACAAGTCTAGGAAGAGATTTCTTCCCTGACGAGTACAAAGGCAAAGGCCACTAACATTGCTGTCTCTATGGTCACTGCAGTGTCCAGGGACACAGCTCCAATCTGGCAATCCAGACCCAGAGTTAACCCCAAAACTCTGGCTCTCCCATGATGGGTGACATCTAGTGCACCAGCCCCCTCCCTGCTTATTAATAAAAATAATAACACTTGTAAAGCATTTAAGTTGTTGAAAGTGCATTCACAAATGCCAATTCAAAGAACAACAGTCAACTGCTCTTCAAAACCCACAGAAAGTAGGGAATCAATTCCACAGCTCTTTACAGAAGAGGCTTCAAAAATTTACCAACAAAATAAAACAAAAAACTACCTCTAGTGGAGGTGCATTTCAGAGGAAAGAGCAAAGGACTGGGTGTCAGGAAACCTAAATTCTAGGGCCACTACGTTTCTAGATCAATTTTCCTGCAATTCTCTGCCAAGGTCTGGAGTGGCCCCGCCTCGCCTTTTGCATTTGTCTGCCTGATTGATCCCATCACAGCCAAAGCCCCAAAGCCCCAACCTCTGTCTTCTTAACCCCCAACCCCGAAGTGGGAGCCCAACTCCTATCTCCTAAGGCTGGATGCACAGCTAGGCTCTGCCTCCTCATAACCCAGAGAGACACCTGGGCCTGCATAACCTGGATGCCGGGTCCAGGTCACTACTCCACAAGCGACTCCAACGCAAACCAAACACCAAACCCCAACCTCCTAATCTCTGCCGTTCTTCTGCCCTCGGCACTAAGCTGGCCCAATGCACTCTCTCAGGCCCCGCCCTGCTTCATGCCTGTGGTGGAGGGTTCTCACGAGCTGAGCTCGGCTCACCACGGGCTCCACCGCAGGGCTATCCAGATCCCCTGAAGGCAGGAAGTGCGCCTGCGCACGCGGCCAACTGGAAGTACATTTCCCAGCATGCTCTGCAAAGGCATGGCGCCTGCGCTCAAGGTCGCTTCTTGGGCTCCAGAGTTGCCTTTCCATCTCGTTTAGAGTTGCAAAAGTACGTTTCTCTTTTGACGTTTAAATGAAAAGAAAAAGGGGGGGGAAAAAAGCTTTTTCTTTGGCTATAGACAAAGATGAATCCAAAAGGATGCAAATTTTTCGATAACACGCTTTCCCCTCCTTTACACAAAAGTAATGTCCATTCATTATATCAGTAGATGATTTATAAATAGCCTTTTATTCAACGGATAAGCAAAAAAGGACAAAAAAATAACAAACCTAAACTAGATGAAATTCCATAACAAACAATCACTATTAACGCTGTGGTGTATATATAGCATTATAAAAATAAATCTCTATGATAGATAACCCCGTTCTTCTTTATAAGTGTATGTGTGTGTGTGTGTGTGTGTGTGGGTGGGTGTGTGGGTGTGTGTGTGAAAGAGAGAGGGAGAGAGAGAGATTTCAACCAAGAATGAGGTCATACATTTTTTGGTAAAAATTTCTTCTGGCATTTTCTATGTCTTTCTGTTAGGAATTTAGGATATGTTCATTTTAATGCTACCCAAAATATGCTACCCAAAAAATGCTAGCCAAAATAGTGCTTGGATGAATCCTTGTAGGTTAATTTGTGCCCTCCTCCACATCCATTCTTGAGAGTAAAGTCCAATAAATGAATTTCATTGAAACAGAATTGTACACATCTAGTGTTTTTGTATACAAAGAATATATATGGATTGTAAAAAATAGAGATAAAGAAAAACAACAAAATTAAAATCAGTTAAAACCCCACTTTATGATACCCACTATTATATATTTAAATATATAGGCTATTTCTATGCATATATATGCAAACTATAATTACATCTGCTTAAATATGTACTATATATACTTTTAAAATTAAAAAGAGCAATGTAATATCTTGAAAGTGTTTTTTAAATTTAGTTTTTTGTAAATATTCCTTCATGTCTTTAAATGTTATTCTACATTTTTATCTTAATGGTAGCATAGTTTTCCATCAAACTGAGCAAGTCTAAATACAATATTTGAATAGTAGTATATTATTTCCAACTTTTGCTATTATGAACAAATATGAAAATAAATATGCTTATAGCTAGATCTTTATCCACACCCTTATTTCATTAGGACAAAATCACAGAGGATTAAATACATTTCAGATATTGTCAAACTACCTTTCTAAAAGGCTGTAATGATTCATACTCTTACCAGCAGTGCATGTGTCTTCGTTCATTTTGGCTGCTAACACAGGACACATGCTACAGACTGGATGGCTCATAAACAACAGAATTCCTCACAGTTCTGGAGGCTGGGAAGTCCAAGACCAAGGCGCCAGCAGATTCGCTTGTGTAGTGAGGGCCCACTTCTTGGTTCATAGACAGCCCTCTTATCCTGAGTCCTCACTGGGTGGAAGGGGCAAGGGAGCTCTCTGAGGTCTCTTTGATAAGGATGTTCATCCCATTTATAAGGGCTCCAGCCTCATGACCTAATCACCTCCCAAAGGCCCCACCTCCAAATACCTTTATATTGAAGATTAGGTTTCAACATAGGAATTTTGGGAAGACACAAACATTCAGTCTCTGGCAGCGTGAAAGGAGATCCTATTGTTGCTAATCTTTGGTGAGTCTCACTTTCCCCTTTTGGCATTTTTTAGGTTTTCTTAGACCTTTGCAACAATGTCCTGGTATTAAAGTCTCTCTATTGAACTATCTAGCATAGGTTCTGTTTTCCTGACTTGAACCTGAATTATACATTAATTTAAAATTTATTTTAGGGGCCAGCCCCGTGGCTGAGTGGTTAAGTTCACGTGCTCCACTTTGGCAGCGCAGGGTTTTGCTGGTTCAGATCTGGAGCACGGACATGGCACTGCTCATCAGGCCATTTTGAGGCGGTGTCCCACATGCCACAACTAGAAGGACCCACAATTAAAATATACAACTATGTACTGGGGGGATTTACGGAGAAAAAGCAGAAAAAAAATAGATTGGCAACAGTTGTTAGCTCAGGTGCCAATCTTTAAAAAAAATTATTTTGGCCTATTTGATATTTTTTTCATTTTATTTGTGTTTCCTTGATTACTCATAAAGTTAGGTATAATTCATATGTTTATTTAGTCAATTACTTGTTTTATCATTGCAAATTTTTTCTTATGGATAGGTTATTTTTATCTGTTTTATTTATAGGAATTTTTGATATATTCTGAATACTAGTATCTTTTCTGTTGTATGCATTGCAAATATTTCCCCCCAAATCTCTCTTGTTTTTTGAATGTGGAATATAGTATTTTTCTTTATTTGCTCACATCAATCCCACTTTTATGACTCAGCATTTGAAATGCCATATATCCCTCTAAATACATATATATAATCCCTCTAAATACGTACACACACATATATGTATTTATATGTATGTATATTTATATATTTATTTATATATACAATTTTGTGGACTCCCCATTCTGTACCAGAATGGGTTATTTCTGTGCGAATACAATAATACTTTAATTATTATAGCTTTATAAACAAGTTGATCAGGTAGAGAAGTTCCTCTGTGAATTTTCTTTGCAAAGAAGTTTTGGGCTAATTTTTGCCTTTTAAATTTCAGATGAAGTTGAAAATAATTGTGACAACTCCATTTCTTAAAAACCTATGGCGGGGGCGTGGAGCTAAGAATTCCACTACCATCCATCATGGAATAAAAGAGATCAGATTTGGGGCTGGCCCCGTGGCTAAGTTCACGTGCTCTGCTTCTGCATTCCAGGAATTTACCAGTTTGGATCCTGGGCACAGACATGCCAACACTCATCAGGCCATGCTGGGGCAGCGTCCCACACAGCACAACCAGAAGGACCCACAACTAGAATATACAACTATGTACTGGGGAGGTTTTGGGAAGAAGGAAAAAAAAAGAAGATTGTCAACAGATGTTAACTCAGGTGCTAATCTTTCAAAAAAAAGAGAGACCAGATTTACCCTCTTACCTTAAACAACTAGAAAACTGGACAAAACATACGAAACAATGTTTTTCAGACATTAAATAACAGCACAGACCTGTGATATTTAAGAAAACAGAAAAATCAGGTGAGCTCTGTGCTTGCCCCAGTGTGCAGCCTGGAGTAAGTCTCCAGAATAAATCCTCAGGGGGGAATATCTCAGAGAGCCCAGGCGTTCACTAAGTTGAGCTGAAGAGAAAGAGATCAGACATCAGGAGATCAAGGAGTTTAGACTATTCAAACCAGAGTGCTCGAGAGGAGTGAGCTGCACAGCAGTATATAAAGATGAGAACATATCATGAACAAACAGAGTTTACCTCGGGAATGTAAAATTGGATCAACATTAAAAAGTCAAGAAATAACACTGACCATGGTAACAGAAGAAAAAGGAAAGACCATATGCTTATCTCTAAAGTGCAGAAAAAACATTTGACAGAATTCAGTACCCACTCATGATAAACAACACAACAGCAACAACAAAAAACAACCTCTCAGAAACTAGGAATAGATGGGACTTTTTTCAAATTAGTAAGGCACATTTACAAAAAACTTTCAGCTAACATTATCTTTTATGGTGAAAATTGAATGCTTTGTCCCTAAGATTGGAAAAGAAGCAATGAGGTCCACTCTTCTCACTTCTACTTAATGTTGTGTTAGAGGTACTAGCCAGTGTGACAGGACAAGAATAAAACTTTTAAATGGATACAAATTGGAAAAGAGGAAATAAAATTAGTTTTTATTTGCACAGTAGACAATTTACACATACAAAATCCTAAGAAATCTGAAAATAAAACTAATACATCCAGTAAGTGAATTTAGCAAGGATACAGAATAAAATATAGTAAATGATTGTATTTTATATATGAACAGTGAAAAATTTGGGTTGAAATGAAAATACCATTTACATTAGAACCCTAAACATACAAAATGCTTAGAGAAAATTTAACAGAATATGTGTAATGCGTATATGTTGAACACTACAAAATATTGCTGAGAGAAACTAGAGAAGACTTAAATAAATAGATCTATCATGCTTGTGGAAAGGAAAATTCAAACTGCTAAAATCTCAGTTATGTCAAAATTGATTTATAGGTGCAATAAAATCTCAATTAAATCCCTTCCAGTTTCTTTATTGAAATTGACAAGCTGACTCTTACATGACGTGGAAATGAAAAGGATCTAGGATAGGCATAACAATTTTGAAAAAAGAAGAATAAAGTGGATTTCAAGACTTAACAGAAAACTACAGAATACAGACAATGTGGGAAGCATAAAGTAAATACTAGCGGGAAAAAGGAGAAAGTCAAATATGTATTTGATTTCTGACATAGGTGTCAAGGCAATTCAATAGAGGATAATCTTTTTGACAAATGGTGCAGATCAATTGAATATCCATATACAAAAATTATATACCTCAACTTTAATTCACAAATATATTGACTAAAAAGGGCTTTTAAACGTAAGTGTAACAGCTAAACTACAAAATCTATAGAAGAAAACACAGGAAATAAAACTTCGTGACTTAGATTTAGGCAAAGATTTCTTAAAGAGGACAAAAAAAGCACAAACCACAAAAAGAAACATTGATAAATTGGGCTTATCAAAATTAAAAACTTATTACTGCTAAAGAAACTGCTTAGAAAATGAAAAGACAAACCACAGACTAGGAGAAAACATTTGCAAAACACATCTAATAGAGAACTTGTCTCCAGAGCACAGGAGAAACGATTACCACTCCATAATAAAAAGACTAACAATTCGATTTTTAAAAGTGAGCACAAGATTTGGAAATTTCACCAGAGTAGATAAACAAATTGCCAATAAGCACATGGAGAGATGCTCAGCATCATTAGATATTAGGGAAATGCAAATTAAAACCACAATGAGATATTACTACACACCTCCTAGAATGGTTAAAAAAAATTTTTTTAAATTGAAGGACATTCTACAAATACCTGAAAAGTACTCCTCCAAACAGTTAAGATCATGAAAAACAAGGAAAGAGTCAGAAGCTGTCTGTAGTATGATTTTTCTTAAATTAACAGTTGTTGAATAGAGTCGTGGGGTGTCGGATGGTGAGCCAAGGTTCAACAAAGACCTCAAGGGAAAGTGAAATAGAGAAGTTCGTTACACACAGGTCCTGGAGGAGGTACATGGCACTCCTCAAGGGGCCACAGGGTGAGGTCAAGGCAGGGTACAAGCAGAGAACAAGCAGCTGGATCTGGAACATGTGCCCTTATTAGGGTCTGAGGGTGGAGAGCTTTGGGGTTCTCAGGCTAAGGCCAGATTGGTCAATTCAAAACAAAAACAGCAGAGTTTTGGGAAGCTCCATGGGGGTCTTGTCTAAGGGACAAATAAGACGAAGGACCAGGGAGGCAGGTGAGATTGTTTATCACTCGGGGCACTGGGGGAGTCATACCAGGAGTTGACACTTACTTGTGACTCTGTGGACTATTACTTAGAGCATGCACTTGAGGGAGGAGAGAGTGTCAGTTCAAGACCCCTGACGGCCACTTAGCCACACAAAATGGACGCCAAGGCAGCAATATTACAGAGTAGTTTAGCTAAACTGTCAACACTGTCACAGACCAGAGAAGACTAAAGAGACATGATAACTAAATGATATGTTATATCCTGGATTGGATTCTAGAATAGAAAAAGGACAAGTGAAGTTCAAATAAAGCCTGGAATATGTTAGTATTAATATACAGCTATTGTTTTTTAGTTTTCACTAAGGCACCATGGTAATGTAAGATGTGAACATTAGAAGAAAGCAGGTGAGGGGCATATGGGAACTCCATTATCTTTGCTACTTTTGTAAGTCTAAAACTATGCCCAAACAAAAAGTTTATTAAAAAACCAATTGACCATGTATGTGTAGGTGTACTTCTGGACATTCTCTTCTCTCTATTCCATTGATATAGGTCGATGCTTAGGCCAATTCCATGCTGTCTTTGCACTTGCATTTAGGCCAATACTTAAACTGACTTGAAATCAGAGAGCGTAAGTCCTCCAACTTTGTTCGTTTTCCAAATTATTTTGTCTCTTCTAGGTCTTTGCATTTCTATATAAGTTTAGAATCATTTCATAAATTTCTCCCCCACCCTCCCTGCTGGAAAAAAAAAAAAAAAGCCTGTTGGGCTTTTAATTGGGATTGAATAGATCAATGTGGGGACAAATGACATCTTAATGTTACTGAATATTCCAATCCATGAAGATGATCAGTCTCTCCATTTATTTAAAGTTTCTATCAGCAATATTTTGCAGTTTTCAGGGCTTATCTTTGGTTAATTTATTTCTAAGTATTTTATGGTTTATGATGCTATTTTAAATGGATTCTTACATTTTATTTTTCCATACTTGCTTGCTAATATGTAGAAATGCAATTTTTTTTGGTATAGTGGCCTTTTATCCTACACCTTGCAAAGTTTATTTATAAGTTTCAGTTCATCTTTGTAGATTCCTTAGAAATTTATAAGATCATGTTGATTGTAAATAAAGTTTTATTCTTCCTTTCCAAATTATATGCCTTTTTTTCTTCTCTTACTACACTGCCCAGGAATTCTATTACATTGTTGAATAAAAATGAGAACATGAAAACAGATATTTTTGCCTTGTTTCTGATCTTATGGAGAACGCAGTAACCGTAAAACCGGTAGAGACAAATGAGCTACCATTTATTTCTCATTTGTTGAAAGTTTTCATCAAATGAATGTTGAATTTTCCTACTTTTTCTGCATCTATGGAGATGATCAGGTGAGTTTTTTCCTTCATTCTTCTAATATGGTTAATTACATGGATTGATAATAAAAGGTTTAAATAAAAACTTGCTTTCCTGCAATAAATCTCAATTAATCGGGACATATTTCACTTTGTATGTATTATTGGACTCAATGCACTAATTTTTAAAGAATTTTTACATCTATAATCATTAGGCTATTGGCTTATAATTTTCTTTACTTATGATGTCTTCATCTAGTTTTGGTTTCAGGGTAATACTGACCCAATACAATGAGTTGGAAGATGCTCAACCTTCTCTACTTTCTGAAAGTTTCTGTAGGATTAGTGTTATTTCTTCTTCAAATATTTGATAGAATGTACCAGTGAACCCATCTAGACATGGAGTTTTCTTTCAGGGAAGATTTTAAATTAAAAATTCCATTTCTTTCTTATAGGGATATTTGAGAATTCTATTTATTCTTTACTCAGTTTTGGTAACTTATGTATTTCAAAGAAATCATCCTTTTCATCTAAGTTGTCAAATTTTTGAAATAAAGTTAATAACTTTCTCATTATCTTTTTATTGACTCTAGGATAGTGAAGTCACTTCCTTTATTCCTATTAATAATGTTTGTCTGCTCTTTTTCTTGATTGATCCAACCAAAGATTTACCAATTTTATTGATCATTTTGTTACTGAGCAAGATGGCCTGATGCCCAATGTGCATAAAAAGCCAATACCATGGCACTGGCTTTTGAGAAAAGAAAAGGCTTTATTGCAAGGTCAACCAGCAAGGAGACAGGAGGCAAGGCTCTCAACTCTGTCTATCCAATCCAGGGTTTGGGGTGAAATTTGAGTGGTTAGAGGGAACAGGCTGGTATGCAGAAACACTGGTGAGGCAGGTTTCAATTGGAGGGCTTTAAACATTTATGGCAAGGTGTGGAGAGGGGCTTTAACACTGGATCTTCCTAGACAATGGACCCCTTGCTTCTGAACACAGAGCGGCTTTTGAGTTATCGTTGTGTCTTGGTCCTTTGGTTCTGTGGGAGGACAGGCTTTGGTTCTGAGTGTTATTTCAGGTTAAAATCCTCTCCTCTGCACATGCTTCAGCTATATGACTTGCAGTTTTGGCTTGCTGCCCTTGAAAAGCAGCTTTCACACCTGTCATTGATAAGGCGAGGCTGGTTTAAACTGGTCCTGTGGTTACAATTTCAACAAACCACCTGTTAGTTTCATTGACTTTTCTCTACTGTTTGTGTTTGTGTCCCATCAGGGGTGGTCAAACATTTTGTGTAAAACTCTAAATTTCTCTCCAAGCTCTTTTCTAGTGGCATCCCTAATATTTGATGTATTGTTTTCATTTCAATATTATCTGAACATTTAATTTCTCTTGTGAGTCACCTCCACCTAGGCTACCAAATAGAAAAGGGGTTATGAAAGTCCATTTTCTCCACCTTTTCAGAAAAAACTCCAGTTTGATTCCCTCCCATTCTGCCCCAAAACACTTGCATAATGCCATAGTGATCTGTTATACCCTAAAAATGTCTGAAATAAGGTAGATTCAATTGTGAAGTTTTCAATTGTGATAAGAACTTGAAGCTGAAATAAACATAACAGCTAAGCATTTGAGTGACCATCAGCATATAAAACTTTAAATAAACATTTTCGTATCTCAATGGCAGGCATGATTAACATCTTAATCATTTAATGTGCAAACTATTTTAAACCATATTTTTCAGCATTAGGTTAGTCACATTTATTTCAACTTTTAACTCTGCCTGGAAATCTTAAATATCTGTTTAGGTGTAGTATAATGTTTCAGAGTCCCTGGGTATGAGTCATGGGTTCCTGTGTAATCTCTCAATTTCCCATTGTTTAAAATGAGAATAGTATCTGACTCATAGTGCCCAATAAATATCTGTTAGTAACAGTAAAACTACTGAAGTAGAAAGGAAGTAACATAAATTGTCCTTTTAAAGAGAATAAAAGCAAATAGGCTCAGATGTCAACTATATTGGGAGGCAAATTAAAAAAAGTACAGGAATTTCCTGCCTATTAGGAAACCATGAAGCAGAAAGCAAAAACTTGAAAACAAAGATATTGAATCTTGTAAGGATCTGAGACTTGAAACAGCTACAAAAGGAGTATGAGGGGTCAGCCCCGTGGCCTAGTGGTTAAGTTCACACGTTCCACTTCGGCACCCCAGGGTTTCGCTGGTTCGGATCCTGAGCATGGACAAGGCACTGCTGATCAACCCATGCTGAGACGGCACCCCACATGCAACAACTAGAAGGACCCACAACTAAAAATATACAACTATGTACCAGGGGACTTGGGGAGAAAAAGGGAAAAAAAAGGGGATGTGAGTTTTCTTCTTGCTGAAGTCAGACACAGAATTAAGGGGATGATAGAGGGGAAGGATAGGGAAAGCCTAGAAAGACAAAGAATTCTAATAACTAAAGGCTCTCTGAAAATATTACTTGGTTTTATATGAGGCCTAACAAGTAAGCTGGACCTGAAAGAAATTCTAAAAGACAGAGGTTCCACAAATTATCGGTGAATGCTCAACTTGCATTATCATATAGTTTCCAAGATGACAACACTGAGGAGCAGGACACACTTGGATACTTTAGTTTCTGACATGTTTGTTTAGAAAATTAATTGCATACATTTATATCCTGGCTCAACATTCAACTTCAAAAATGACTTAAAAAAATGACTAATGAAAGAATTGCATGACTGCAATTCACTTCTTGTAGTTTAAAATCATTATTTGAAAGTTAGGAAATTTTAAATTTAAATTAATAATCCTGATTGTTATTCACTATTTCCAATTTTAAAACACTATTTTAAATTTAAATCTAAGAAAGAAATATTTGATTCAAAAAAATTTAGGGTCAAGTTCAATGTGGTATATCAGCTTCACCTTAGGTCAAGGAAAGGCTTAAAAGGTTTTTTCTATATTAATCCCTCTTTTCATAATATTACTTGACAATGAACATTTATAACTTACATAAAGTTAGGTTATTGTGCTTTTAAAAGGAAAGCATGGCATGGCCAATGACTGAATTTCTAAGAAAAGTTATTTGTGACAATAAAATGACAACTCAGCAAAACAAATACAACTTTTTTCAAAGAAAGTAAAAAATAATAGTATAATTTATAATGTTTAGGCTGGTCACAAGGAAATTCACAGGACAGCAAAACAGATATCCCTAAACCAGTATGTCAAAAAACATGATATCTTAGGACCTGCCTGGTGGCACAGCTGTTAAGTTCACACATTCCACTTTGGCAGCCCAGGGTTCACTGGTTCAAATCCTGGGTGCAGATCTATGCACCACTTGTCAAGCCATGCTATGGTAGGAGTCCCACATATAAAGTAGAGGAAGATGGGCATGGATGTTAGCTCAGGGCCAGTCTTCCTCAGCAAAAAGAGGAAGATTGGCAGTGGATGTTAGCTTAAGGCTAATCTTTCTCAAAAAAAGAAAAAAAAACCCCATGATATCTCCAACAGCTTATACATATAAGAAATAAGAACCTTATAACCCCTTTAAAATACATGTTTCTGATTAATTCATTCTATATAATGTAAGGACAGGATGCAGACCACCAAATGATGTTCAATCAAATTAAATTCAATTCTATCTGGAGCTGAGATGACATGGCACCCACCCCTTCATGTCCCCAGTGGGATAGCCAGTGGGACAGAATAGTGACAAATAGAAATGACAAGCAATAAGATATATTGGAGTATATGAGGGAGCCATTTGGTATAAACCTAACTTGGCCTTTGTTTTTCCAAAAGGGCCTGACGTGGCCTTTGAGCATGGATTGTATATCTGCTTAAGCATTTGCTATGTTCCAAAGACAAGAACAAATGCCCTTAAGATAAAGGTGCAACTTCCCCTGACACTGGCATTTCCTTAAGGATGAGCATTTTTCCTTAGGCTAGGCACTGATTGCTGTGCTCACCTGTGACCACCCAGCTCAAGACAACAGAACTGCCACCCTGCTATGTCCACCAAGACAGCAGACCTACTACGTGCTGTGTCCATCAATCGCTGTGCTAACAGCAGTCTCGTGACTATTGTAAAAGGAACATTTCAATCATACGTGAAACATCCTCTTTAAGGGTTTATAACCACTCTGTACACCCCACTTCTTTGGTGCCCTTCTTTCCTCTGGGAAGGAAGGCCCTGGGCCATGGTCCTCACATTTTGGCTCAGAATAAACTCACCCAAATTTTCATTTATACATTGGTTATGGATTATTTTCACTGACAATAGTGTGGGGCTAAGAGGTTGGTCCAAATCCCAACCCTCCACTTGCTAGCCACGTGGCCTTAGCTGGGTCAGTGAACCTCTCTCTGCTCTACTTGCCTCCTCTATAGAGTGGTGATAACACCAATCTTATACATTTGCTGTATTGATTAAATAAGAAATTACATGTCAAAGTGCTTAGCAGAATGCCCGTGTGGTGGAAATATCCAATAAAGGAGACTTAAAAAAAAAAATCAATTCTGATCATCACAAAGATACAAAGATCCCAAGCTATGCATAACAATACTCATGTAAATACCATATGGAGTTGAAAACTGACAGAAGCATGAACATGAATTCCTTATGTAGAAGTACTTTTGTCCTGTGTTGAGTATGCCAACACTGTCCACAGCCACTTCGCTTCCCTCTTTCAGTCTCGTGATATTCAGTGTCTCTCAGGCCTCTGAATGCTTTACATCAAACAATATTTTTTCAAGTCTACCACAGACTTTTGAAGTCTTTATAAACACACTGGCTTCATCCTCTCACCATTCTATACACATCAAGAAAGAGTAGGGGAAGAGTTATATGTATTTTTTTTATACTCTTGTTAAGTAACAAACCACACTGCTTTTTCAGTTACAATTTCTCCTTTTACATTTTGTGTTTTAAGATGCGGAGAAAATGGTGTCATTTAGTATGGAAAAGGCAGGTATAAATATCCATATTCACTTCGACAGATAAGTTGGGTTTGAATGCCATTTCTACATCACTTGCAAAATGATTACACATGGTTGTCACTTTGTTGTTGTGATCAATCGATTTACTTACTCATTTAAAAACTTTGAACTCCATGGGGAATGAGTCAATCAGGTGTAACTGAGATATTTCTAACATACTTAAAAAATCTTTTAGGTCTGAACCAAGATGTTCAATGCAATGTTGTCTTTTAGGAGACATGATTTTCCAGTTGTTTCTCAGTATGAATTTTCTGGTGTTTAATAGTTCTGGAGCTATCATTGAAGGCTTCCCATGTTTAGTCCATTCATAAAGTTTCTAGCCTAGATAAATTCTATTTATACAAGTTTAATGAAATTTTGATGACTGAATTAAAGTTTTCTCATTCCATGAAAAGGGTTTCTGTTCAACATAAATTTTCTGATGTACAATGAGATTAGATTTCTGGCTGAAAGCTTTCCTACAATCACTGCATTCACAGGGTTGTTCTCCAGTATGTATTCTATGATATATGGTGAGGTGTGACTTCCTGCTAAAGGCTTTTTCACACTCAATGCATTCAAAAGGTTTCATCCCAGTATGGATTCTCTGATGCACAATAAGTTGTGATTCCTGGATAAAAGCTTTTCTACATTCACTGCTTTCATAGGGTTTCTCCCCAGTATGAATTCTCTGATGTACAATGAGTTCTGACTTCCTACTGAAGGCTTTCCCACACTGAATACATTTATATGACTTCTCACTGGTTAGCATTTTTGGTTGAGCAAAGATGTGACTATGTATGAAGCCTCTGATGTGTTTATTAGATGTTCTGTTCACATGAACTACTTTTCCTAGTGCATTACATCCATGGTCTATCTCCTCAGTCAGTGACTTATTGTCAATGAATGCAACATGGTTCAAAAGCTTGTCTTGGTTTTCCTGGTGATTTATCTCATCTTCAAGTTTCCAGTCTTTAAAATCTGAGTTTACTATCATGTTATGGAGTATTGCTTCTTCAGAAATGCTCTTCTGTGGAGTTAATTCTTTCATTGTGGGTCTAATTTCAAAGTCTGAAAGAAAGTGTAAATGATGTTACTTTGCTCTTGAGTTTTGAGGAATACAAACACAAAAACAAATAAGCTTCTTCATTTTAATGGAAATAGATAGAATTCTGATCATGAATATGGTCAGCTTTGAAATTTAAGAATATGGTTTTAAAACTCATACACAGAAGAAACAGACATAAAAAGTAGTGAGCAAGGGAACAATGGAAAAAGAGGAGCTGATGAACTCAGTGTCACGGTCCCACACGGCCCCACACATTTCTGCCCCATCCTGACTCCACTACAAGGCTCTGGGAAAACCAAAGGCAGACCAAAAAATAACTTGAGCAAAGACAGAGGAAGGGTGTTAGCAAAAGGTACTGAGGGTGAGTTGAACTGACCAGCAGAAAGATTAAATCCACACTAAATATAAAAATATTTTGTAAGTAACCAGGCAGATTAGAGCACAACTGCAGGGAAAGGATTTCAAAGTACAGTCATGCATCAATTAACTATGGGGATATGTTCTGAGAAATACATTGATAGGAAATTTTGTCCTTGTGTGAACATCAAGAGTGTACTTACACAAACCTAGATGGCATAGCTTATTACACACCCAGGCTATACGGTACTAATCTTACAGGACCACTCTTGTATATGTGGTCTGTTGTTGACCAAAATATTGTTATGAGGTACATGACTGTACATGCATCTTAAAGGGGCAGATGACATAAAAAGGCACAGGAAAACACAGCTTCTGTTTAAATGGGGCAATCCTGAGTTAGAAGAATAGGCAGTTTCAGAGGGAGAAAAAAAGCAAGAAAGAAGGAAGAGGTGCCCTCTGGTAGTTGGGTGGTGGTGACTGGGAAAAATGGGGGAAATTTAGGGTCCTGGAAGACAAAAGAGAACCACAGAACAAGAAAACTCAGAACTCCTCCAATCTCAAAAAGAAAGGAAGGAAAGAAGGACCTTGCTAAAGTCTCTGAACTTTGTTATAGTAACTGAATAGCACTCCATAAAATGAGAAATCTTATAGAAACACTGTGACATGATAAAAATAAACAGAAGAAAAAGTAAAGTCCACAAAGAACTATTACAGAAAATCAGGAAATGAATTTGTACAGAAGTAAACAGAAAAATTGTCCCCTTCACAAAACAAAAACAAAAACAAACTTGCCATGAAGCAGAAGAAAATTTTGTTTGATCTCCGAATAGAATTAAATATACTCAAATAAACATTTGAGCGCATGGTAAACTACCGTGAATCATAACTTCAAAAAATAAAAAACTGAAATACACAACAAGATGAAAAGATGAAAAAATGGTGATTGAAGTCAGGGAACAAAAAGGAAGATTAACTTACAAGGTATGGCAGGTTGGGGGAAGAAGAGGAATGAAAATTTAATAAGTGGCACTGAAGAAAGGCAGGAAAAGAAACAGGGTAATAAAAATGACATAAAGAATTAAGTAAAGGGGCCAGCCTGGTGGCTTAGTGGTTAAGTTCATGCGCTCTGCTTCAGTGGCTGGGGTTCATGGGTTCGGATTCTGGGCACAGACCTATGCACCACTGATCACACCGTGTTGTGGTGGCATCCCACACACAAAATGGAGGAAGACTGCCACAGATGTTAGCTCAGCAACAGTCTTCCTCAAGCAAAAAGAGGAAGATTGACAACAGATATTAGCTCAGGACCCATCTTCCTCACCAAAAAAACAGAAAAAAGAATCAAGTAAGAATGGTCATAGAGAAAGTAGTAAAAATGGAAGACAGGCAAAATACATGAGGAGAAGAGTACGAGCCTACTTTGGGAGAATGGGGTGCTGAAGATGTTAGCCAAAGGGAGGCTAACTGATTAAGAAATGTCCTAAATATGTGGGCTAGATAAGATGCAGAGTATAGGTAAGAGGGTTACCTCTTTCTCTAAAAGTCAAGCAAAGAAGGATTATGTGGGTACCTGATATGTAGCAATGGCATCTAGGTATTCCACAATCCCACATCAACTGTCTTCAGCCATTTCTAAACATCTATGACCTAAAGAATGATTTCCTAAAGAATATTTCAAAGATAAACATCTCACTAATCACTAGGAATCTTACTTCCCTGCCTCCCATATGTCAAGTTCTCACTTACCTGGATAGGCCCAACTT